>NC_056484.1:23823476-23985976 GCF_008729295.1 Plectropomus leopardus | reverse complement strand
TCTACATGGTGTAAGGTGGTCACGTTTATGTTGGAGCAAAGCAGCGACGCACCCATCACGTGCATAAGATTCCCTTTGTTCAAATAAAAGATTATAATTGGCAAAAATCCCTTATCCAGTTGAAGTATATAGTTAAAATGACCAAGGTTTAAAAGTATATCAATGAGATATGGTGTATGACTTGATAAAAACTGGATAAAAAGTCAAATTGCGACAGAGCCTCTGACAGGTAGACACAAAATGCCGACGCATGCGCACTTTCTTGTATTACAGTAAAGTGACGTAATTTTCTGATGACCATGTTAATGCTTTTAACCTGCCATTTTAGCATGTGTGAGTCAACCTGGGTACATGACTGTCATAGATTATGTCATAGATGATGTCCCTGATGGACTTACCTGAGCAGGTGAGATCCAGGATGGTGGTGGAGGGATATGATGTTGCACACTCCCTCAGAGAAGATCCAGTGTGAACACAGTCAGTGATGATCCTCCACAGTGATCTGACGGAGGACTGCTCTCTTCGTCTGAAAGACACAGCAGTGCCACAGTCGAGCTCTTTACAGGCAGCTGCTGCTTCCCTCAGAGTCCAGGGACTGTAAACATCGCTCACTTGTCTCCATTCTCCCTGATTCACCTCCAGTGTTCCTGCACAGCGACTGTCTCCTCCCACCAGCCTGACAGGCTCTGAACAGAAAGCAGAGAGTTGTCAGTAAAAGAATAAAGTGAACAGAAGTGAAGTAAATGAAAGCTGCAGCTCCTCTTCCACCTGAGCAGGTGAGTCCAACAGCTCTGCCAGCTGAGCAGGTGTTTCTCTCTGAGCTTCTACAGTTCAGGAGAGCAGACTCATGGCCTTCACACTGGAACTCTTTGATCCACATTGGAGCCTCCGCTCCTCCATAGAGCGTCCCCTGGAGGACTGAAGGAGCCCCACAGCCGAGCTCCCTGCAGACCACCTGAGCATCCTGCAGGTCAAAGTCAGCTTCACACACCGAGGACCAACTCTGGGTAGACTGGTTAGACCTCACCTCCAGTCTGCCTGAACACAGACTGGTCCCAGCCACCAGCCTGACAGAGTCTGGAGAGACAGCAGAAGATAAAATAGAGAGAGATAAAAGACAGCCGACACTAAAGGATAAGGATATCATCAAACAACAATTCAGTGCCTCAGTCTAGACTCAGCATAATTTTGAATAGGTCAGAGCCTTCCACATACTAGGCAGGTTTCCATTAACCCTCAAATTGTGCAAATTTAAATTGTGAATATAAAATACGTTTAATGGAAACACATCAATATCAAAAGACTCAATAGATTTTATGCTGGCATGAGGTGGTATTTCAGGCAATTGGAAAAAGCTATATTCGGCATAACTGCAAGAGGTGTTATTGCATTGCATAGCTCTTCAAAATTTGAGGAGATCATCTGGAAGTTTTGAATCCACAATTCCCCTGTGAATTCGTGGACTATCACCTCCCTGAAATCCCTCATATGTGGCTTCTCCCATGAAGGGGCTTGCTTTTCCATTATGGCTCCATATCACGCCTACATGACCTTGGATTGGAAATAATGATGGCTAGTGTGGTGGCTGCAACAGAAATAAAGCTGCTAATGTTTTGAACATTCATTGCTGTGCTTCTTGGTATGTTATCACCAGAGGAGAAGTTGCAGAACATCACTCAGTGGAAACACATTCATCTCTCAATTGCGAGATCCACATTTTTATCCACATTTTGAAAGTACCACTTAAGTGTGAATCTGTAATGAAAACCCACTTACAGGTACAGATTGTGTTTGTCAGTTCATGCCTCAAAATCGACATGTTAAAGCAAAGCTCCTGTTTGTTAGCTCCACATAACATTTCAGTTAAAGTATTTATTTTGAATATAAAATTGGTTACTGTGGTCCTATCTCCCTATCTCTTCGGAGGTGTGTATATGGATAAACCTCAGTGTGGTTTTTGTTGGAAGTTTTATCCCTCCTCAGATCATAAACTGCCAGTTTTTAGTTCATCATGAACAACAGGACTCATCTTCATAACACTACAGACTGCAGATATTTTACATCACGTGGACATTTAATACACTCTAACATGTTATTAATTTCTGAACGCCAATGTTTTTTCAAAGAGTAGGTGGATTTCCATCACAGATTTGTGCAAAACTTAAGCGATATTTTCCAAATTTTGATAAAATACAATTGCGAAATGACTGCATTTCCATTAAGGGATGTTCTGCAACTTCTATTGCGATTTTACGCAACTTTCTATAGGCAATAACATTCCAAGAAGCACAGCAATGAATGCTCAAAACATTGGCAGGTTTACTTCTATTGCAGCCACTCAATAAAGCCAATTTAATATTGCTTTAACTTTTTGTCTTGTATAAGTTTTAAGAAGATCTATTCTCTCTCTTCTGTTTTGTAGAATGTCATGTGACTTTCTTATACTTCTTATTCTTTTCCTCCTCCTTCTTCTTCTTATTTGGGTTTAATGGCAGTTGGCATCCATAAAGTCGCATTACTGTCACCCTGTTTTGCACATCATATGAGCTATAAGAGCAAAAACAGTGTTTCCATTGCAGTTTTGGGAAATATGGCTATTTCCAAGCGCTTGAAATACCACCTCATGTGATGCCTCATGTGATAAATGGGAGTTTTTTTCTTTTTTTTAATTGACCTGTTTCCATAAGGTGTATTTTGATTTGCAATTTCAGTTTGTGCAATTTGACAGTTAATGGAAACCCGCCTACTGATTTCATCATCTGCAGATTTGTCTACTCTGTTCCTTCTGCTGAGGTGTTCCACAATCTTTGCTCTCCACACATAGAAGTTAAAAACTGTCATCTTGAGAGTCACCTGGCTGCAGACACAGCAGAGCTGTACATAGTAGGCATCTCAACAGGAACATGCGCAAGAGTCGCAGTTGACAGGAAATCCTCTATTCTAAGCAGCAGACGTTAGAGAGTGTGGCAGAAGTGTGGCAGAGGAGTTTTGTGGACTGTTTTGTTATTTTTGTTGTTGTATGGTGAAAATGAGGCAAATGTAGCTGCTATTTGAAAGTTAGCTACATATACAAAGAAGTAGAATACAAAGACGTTGGCACCATGGACGTATTAACCAGGCTGCTGACTAAGAAGACGAGAACAGGAGAGGAACAAGCCGTGCTAAACTGAGTGAGATGAGGTCACTGAGCGGTTTAACACAAAACTAGATGGTGTTTTGTTTGGAGACCTTGTTACAGTACTTTTGTAAATATACTTGTACATCCAATCACATGTTTGAATCCTTTTGTCATTTTGTTGGTTTGAAGTGTGTTTTATTCTGTCTTTAAATACATACATTAGCAAAGTGAAGCATGAAGCATAGTCTATTCAGATTGTTCGTAAGAAACAACGTTAATAACTTAGTTTGATGGAAGCATTGCAAATATTTGAAATGGTGAAGATTTAAGTAACATTATATTGATTAATTTTTCAAATCTAATTACAAACTTTTTGGATCCAATGTAACAAACTTGATAATATAACATCTATTTATTACTTGCAATTTAAAATATAAAGAACCTCTATTAAAGTTTGTTACCTCATCGGAAATAAAATGCCAGGAAGACAGAGGCCTTACTGCGCATGTGTTTATGGAGGTCGGTGTGTCTGCATCTCAACCTGGGTACATTAGATGATGTCATAAAAAGGGCTTACCTAAACAGGTGACATCCAGGAGGATTGAAAAGGATTGTGATGTTGCACACTCACTCAGAGCAGATCCAGAGAGAACACAGTCAGATTTGATCCTCCATATAGGTATTTCTGAGGATCCCCGTCTCTCTCTGACAGAAACAGCAGAGCCACAGTCGAGCTCTTGGCAGACAGCTGCTGCCATCTTTAGGGTGTTGTCAAAGTCACTTACTGGCCTCCACTCTCCCTTATGTTTCAGCTCCATTCTTCCTGCACAGCGACCTCCCACCAACCTGATAGACTCTTGTAAAGAAATAATTTTATGAAGATGAATAATTTTATGAAATGCACTGCTCAAAATCCAGCTTTAAAAATAATTATACATATAATTTTCTACTTTCATTGAGTAAATTTTTTTTCAAACTAAAATCAGTCCTTATCTTCTAAAGCCCTGAGGGGCAAGTGAGAATTTTTCTTTTCTAGTGATCCATTTTCTAAGTTCCCCCCAGTTTTCTTTTTCATATGTGAAATACATAAATACATACATACAAATACACACAGAAAATGGATCTCCAGATTTTCTTTTTCTCACTTGCCCCTCAGGACTTCCGTACCTGTCATAAATATCGAATATTCATTAATTTTCAGAATTTTAATCCTTTAAATGCCAGGTTTTTATCATCCACTATGTTTTTAGACGAAAATTGATTCTGACAGTGAACCCAGTGGAAATATAGCATGTATTTTCTCCACATGCCAAATATGGTCAAAATGACAGGTGGAAAACAGTGCTTTGATGGCTGTGGGATAAAAATTGTCAGTTTGAATGGGTTTCAGTGGAGCATTTTTTACACTTAAAAGTATGAATGCAACAATTTAGTTTTTACAGTGTATTTGGAAAGAGTGATTGGAAAATACAGACATTAAACAAAAATACATCATCTTGCCACAATGTATGCCATTTACATGAACACAGCCATAATGATCAAAAAATGAAGAATGAAAATTGCATAAAATGCCCAACAAGAGAATCAATTAGGGTTAATTATTGTTTTTTCTCTTCTCTTTCTCTGTTTACCTGTTGGCTTGTGTTCTTCTTCAGCCTGCAGTGCTAATGAGAAAATCAGAAGATAAACACCAGTATAGAGTAGCATAATAAGAACACAGCTGTGAAGAACAAACACTCGGAGACACCTCAGTTAACTCGCTTTTACTGTTTTCTCAGAGTGCACTGTTCTGTAGGGATAATAGGGTACTATGAACTCTGTCAGATATGATGGAGTATGACCTTTCAGAGCTTTGTGGGATTTTATGGGGATAAAGAAACTGAAAAAGGAGAAATATGATCTCTTTTCTTGGTTCCCCTCAGTAAACAGGACACAGAATTCAGTCTTATTGATTGGAATTTGATAATCCAGCCTTGGAGTAACACATGCATGGACTAGTTTTTCTGCATGTTTTTGAGACAGATGAGAATAATTTAAAAAAATGTGGGAAGAACACAATAATCAACTACCAAAACATTTTGTCTGGGGTCATCTAAAGATGGTATGTTCCAAGTTTAGATAAAATAGTGGAAAAATGGTATAGTGGCAAATACTTATGGTCTACATAAGTCAAATTACAATTATCCAAGGAACACACTGTGCAAATATTGGTTTTCACATTTTATGACTTACAGGCCAAAAAGTTTAAAAAAAAAAGGTTACTTATGACAAAATGGTACTATTGGTTCCTTGTTTTATTAGCATTCAGCTGTCACACACATTTATTTCAGAAAATGCAAATGTTGCAGATGATATTTACACAACTTTGAACTGCAATTCTGTGAAACTTAATTTTGAGTAGAAGCTGATGACAGATTACTGATTATTTGTGGTTTCTGTTTCCATGACAAGCAGGGCAGGTTGAGGTGTTGCTATCAGATTACGCTGTCACTATCAGCTAAGTTTTTCAGCGCAATGTTGCAACATCAGCAAAGAGACATTCAAAGGATGCTGAGTTACAACTAACCATTATATTAATAGTTGATGAATCTATTGATCCGTTTTTTAAAGTAATCAGTCACTGAGAATTAAAACATCAGGTAACAGTTTGTCAGAGTCCAAAGTGAATGCTTTAAATGTCTTGTTTTGTCTGAACAACAGTCAAAAACCCAAAGATGTTCAGTGAAGTGAATTTGTGCAGGATCACCACAATATTTTCTTTAAAAATCTCCCCCAAAATTAAAAAAAATGACACCTTTTCTTAAAGAAAACTGACAAAAATCGTTTACAAAATGTTTTCTTTAAAAACCACTCAAAATAAATTTTTCACAGCTAGAAATGGTAAAACTAAAATTATCGCTGAATTCTCAAAATGGTAGTTCTTGAACCCATCATGTTTAATTATACTGGTTTGTGATACAAAATTCTGTAACTTTTCCAAAATTTTCAGGGTACATTTAGTTTTCCCAAACTTTTACATGTATGGAAATAGCTAATTGCAAAGTCCATGTCTTTTCCATGTTTTTTTATATTAAACCTGCTGAGATAAAGATTCTGATTGGAATTGATAACAAATCAATAATTGATTAAAAGAAGAATAAAACACAAACTTGATGTTAGTGTGTGAGCAGTTTTTTCGCTGATATAAAGATTCCATACAAATATGAAAGAAATAACACATGATGTTTAAAGCAGAGTCTTACCTGAGTTCCACAGAAACAGCAACAGCAGCATCAGGTGATCCATCTTCAGATAGAGTGTCTCTCTGCCCGTCATCTGTCAGCTCTGATCATCTCATGTACTGTCTTATATATATATCTGCACACAGGAAGAGATGCAGCTGAAGAGTCCTCCTCTCTATCGCATGATCAGGTGTTTCTGTCAGGTCAGTGTACTTTTCAATCTTTAACTTTTTCCTTTCAGAAACAGAAATGAGATGAAACAATAGTTATTTCATAACTTTCATTTTCATTGTCAAAATCCAAAATGGGGGTGGGGGGATCCTCCACTAGCAGTGTGGAACCAGGCCTGCATGAGTGACCTGATTGCTGCCAGCTTGCTCTCTCTGCTGCTCGCCTGGGTGTTGTAAATTTAGGGGGGCCGCCATCTTGGTTGTAGGCTGTTGCAGCCACTTTGCCATCTCCCATCTAGGACACACCGTCTCATGATGCCACCAGGCACGTAGAGCTACAGCAGGAAGAAGAGTTAGAGTCAGTCTGAGGACATTTGGAGTCCCTTTGTCTCTCTGCCTTTTTGTCTTTGTTAAATCGCTCTGTTAAAGATGATATTTAAACACTGCGAATTGAAACGAACCCTCTGAGCTGCGTTTCTGAGGAACTGATGACAGATAGGGCAACCAGGGCAGGCGGAGATGTTCCTATCAGATAAATGATGTCACTGTCTTCTTGTTATTTCCACTCTATGTCGTCACATCAGCACAGAGGATGCTGAATAACACCTGCAACTGATCCTTATATCAATAGTTGATCAATCTATCAATCCTATTTTTCAAGTAATCAGTCAGTATAAAACATCGGTAATGGTTTTTAAAAGAGTGTAACATGATGTCTTTAAATGTCGTGTTTTGTCAGACCAACACTCCAAAACCCAAAGAGGTTCAGTTTGGTTTTCACTACCCAACACATCGAACCAGGTGATTGGAATCGTCTTGGAGTCCAGTGGGCAATATATATCCACTCGGCCAGTCTTGATTTAAAATCAGGAGTCCTCTATATTCGAGACGGAGACAAGACCGAGTCAAAATGTGCTGGATTCCGAGACGAGACTGAGACCCTCTAAAAGTGGTCTCAAGACCAAGACCGATATCGAGTACTACAACACTAACTCTTCCTTTACTCATATACTTTATTTATAGAGGAGCTGATATGTCGTAGATTTTAGATGGTTCTTACAACAAAACTGTGGAGTTGTATACATCATAAAATTCTATATAAAAGCAGTAGTAAGTTTGATGGGTATGTCTCTCATGTCTTGTATTATTGCTGCATCAACACTGGAATGGCTGTGGTTCAGAAGTAGAGTGGGTTGTCCTCTAATCAGAAGGACGGTAGTTCGATCCCCAGCTCATCCAATCAACATGTCAAAGTATCCTTGTGCAAAATATTGAACCCCAAATTGCTTCCTATGCTTTGCCATCGAAGTGTGAGTGTGTGTGAATGGTTACTGAGAAGCAGGTGGCACCTTGTACAGTAGCCTTGGCTACCAGTGTGTGAATGGGTGAATGTTACATGTAGAGTGAAAGCTCTGTGAGTGGTTGGAATTCTAGAGAAGTGCTATACAAGTGCAGTCCATTTATCATTCCTTGGAAGATTAATGATGACAACCACAGATCTCCAAACTGCATCATTAAAAAAGTCATAGTAAATAACAGGCCAAAAATATGTGCCTGTTTGCTGCAAAGAATGTAATAGAAAGAGCCTTTAGTTTATTTGTTTATTACAACTATGGTGATTAAAAATGGCCATGGCATAAAAAGGAAGGTTAGGGTTTTTTTGGAGAATTTAAAGTGTATGAAAATGCTTTTGAGCACTGACAGAGTGGCATTATTTGACGAGATCGGAGTGAAAATTGCGCCATGTAGTGCAGGTGGTGTGTAGTGCAGGATCCCCCCCCCTTCGTCTTGGTTGCCATGGGAAGCCCCCCAGATAGATGGAAAGATAGTAACTTTATTAATCCCAAAGGGACATTCAGGCTTCCAGAGCCAATAAATAGGCATTAAAAGTGCAGAATAAAAACCACAGGGTGTTTGTGTTGAAATAAATAAATGATAAGATATATATTATTGTTTAATGTGCACAGTGAACGCTAAGTGAATTCTAACAAGCTGTCAAACAGTTACAAGTTAAAGTTTATTTGTCTTTCCAAACCTACATTGTTTGTCTGTTTGGTGTAGTCAGGGCTAACCTGAGGGCTAACACATTAAGTAATCCCAGTATGTAGTTCATGAATTTTAGAAGGCAGGAGAGTTGCAGAAAAAAAGACTTACCCACTTGTGTAGGTCCAGCAAAGATCTGGGCCCTATTCTTTGTACACGGATAACCAAATTATCCAGATTAAGGATTTGACTGGAGGTTGAATGTTTTAGTCCATTTAGGCGAAGCAGGCTTAATGTATATCAGGAACAGCTGTCAAATTAACACATACTTAATCCCAAAATCTTACTATTTTTTGGATTGTGGGTTGAACACGGGGCAACCCTTTCTGTGATTAGGTCTCATGCAAGGATCACCAATTGTAAAAGTATGGCTATGAGAAAAAAATAATGATTATTAAAAATAATTATTAATTATGTTAAATAATGTGATGTAATTTACATTAAATCACCTTGTGAGACATCATTCCCAGAAAGGGAAAATGATAGCCAATCAATAATAACAGTCACAAAAAAATACACTAAATTATCAATTTGGGACTCTGATCAAAAATTAAATAATTATAAGAATTAATAATTATAACCAAAATTACTATATTGATGGCAAAGAGTGAAGTATTGCGGAGCTCTTAAAACAGTGGCTCACGATTTACTCACTTTTGTACAACATTAAGCAGACAGCAAGTATGATTCAAAAACATTTATTCAACGAGAAAAGCAATGCTAAACAAAGCACACAATATATCCTAACTGCTAATATATACAAATGTATATACAAGTGGGTGTGTAAATGTGTGTGTGTGTGTGTGTGTGTGTGAGAGAGAGAGAGAGAGAGAAAGAGAGGGAGATCAAGAGAAGGTGTGTGTTGGTGTGAGCGTGAACACACCAAGAGGCAGAGGTGAATTGACTAACAACAGAGGCTACCACAAGATGCCAGATTTAGGTGCTGGATCAAAGATGGCCGCAGAGCGAAGCAGGCCTTAGCTTGCCATGTGGTTGGTCAGACAAAGGAACAAAGAAAAGGCGGGAAATTTAAGTTCCTTTTCTGTGTGTTTCTGTTGAGAGCCACTATCCGAGTACATGTATGTGATCTAATATGTATATAAGATGCTTTGGTTAGTAAAAAGGATGTTTAGCTGCATGCAAGACCCTGTCTGTGTGAGGCATTAAGAAACTAAATTTCAGACTAACCAATATATAGCAATAACAAAGAGGTCAGAACGACTCATTCAATAGCATTAACATCAATACATGTTACACATGATATGTCAAAAGACTAAGTAAACAGTCTTGCCCAGTCTGTACTTATGTCCTAACGCTATGCCCAGACATTACTTGCCAATCCAGGAGTGGTAGAAGAGTTCTCTGGGTTGCTGGCTGAAGGAAAGAGGTTCCGGTTCAGTCACCTCTGTGCAGTTCCAAGGATCCAGGAGGAGGCTTACCGGTCTTGGTGTCCTTACAGAGATAGCAGTTCAGCGCTATCTCGGTTCTATTCTCCTTTGGCTTTAGAAGCCAGCTGTGGCTTTCTAATTTCTGCAAAATCCCTTGAAACTTGGAAAGTAGAGCTGAGACAAGGCTGCAACCTTCCTCAGAGGAGGTTGGCAGCAGGAGCCAGAAGATCAGGGGATGCGACTCTTCTTGGCTGTGTGACATCCTAGGGGGTCACAGTGGTGGACCAATCATGTCTGAAGATGGATCTGTGGGAGAATACAATACATAGGTGTAAGGACCTGAGACACTCTGGGACATTGAGTTCAAATGGATGTTCTTGGTTTGAGGAACAAAGAACACAACAGTAGCCATTTGAAGAAGGAACTCACTGGACATGTCCAGTGTCAAGTGTCCAAATGAATTAATCATATGTGGAATTCCCAGGTCCCTGCACTTTTTACTGTTCCTTCGCTGCTCCTACCCTGAGTACCCTCCCCTTTATCTGCTGATATTCAGCAGATGTTGTTGTCCTGACACCAACAGGTCAGATTCTCTGCTTCTTTCAGTCCCCTCCCTACCTTATGTCAATTTACTGACCACAAATATACAAGGTGACAGTTGGTGACATCATTACTGACCAGTACAAACAAACTTTCTCTGGTCTTTATACTCAGTTGAAGTAGACTAATCTTTGAGATTTAGCTTCAGAGCCGTTGTTACCAACTCCTCTCATATAGCAGAAACCTCATATATCTGTACCTTCAAAAAACCTTTAAAAAAGTTAACAGAGTCCAGCTTAAGTCTGTGGGAGTTTCTCTAATAGCACAATGTTGAGAATTTGCAGCAGAGCTCTGGTAAGTAAACAATACCATTTGACCATTACCATATATAAATAATATTTCTTTATCCTTGCACAAAACATTTTGTTGATAATTTTTGATTTAGGTCACTGCATCCTAGACTGTAATGTTAAAGCTAGTGTGAGGAACTTTTACACCTAAATTAATTAATCAACATATTCAATTCATTCAAGCCCTTGCTCCATGAGTTCACACAATGCTAATTAAGCCTTTCACTACCACGGAAAAATATCTGTACTTCTCAGGACACTAGAGTACTGTTTGTGTATCTATGGTGACAATTCTCCACTGGTGCATCAGAAGAATGCCAGTCCCACTGCTTTTCTTAAGCATCTTAACACTATTTGTATGACTACTCTCACTGCCAGAGAGGGCTGACAAAGGTTCCACACTTAGCTTTACATTTTATTGAGTCCAGTTTTTTCATCTTCTTTGTCTACTTCTTTGTGTTTGTCTTCTTCTTGCAGAATTGACTGTAATACATTGAGGCTTTGCTGGTATCTGATAAAGAGGTGTCATTATTACTTGTTATAACCTAAGAGTACATGTATTTGAGAACATTCTTGTACTTGTATCTCTCATATAAAGGTGGGGATGGTGAAGCCCTATCACTTGGTGAGACCTATATCAGTGACCCTGGTTGGTGGCAGAAACCTGTCCCAGCAGAAGGACCTGCCCAGTCAGCCTGTCCCCCCTCTGCAGCAGACCTGTGACATCTGCATCAGTTACCTGGAATCGATGTTGGAGGGGGACGAGTGTGTGAAAAGTCGTGGAAAAGTTTTGTAAAGACTGCAGAGAAGCCAGGAGAGGAAAGCAGAGAACTCTGGAGCAGAGGACTGGGTGAGTTCAACAGCTACACCAACAGCTGTAGACACATCTACTGAGACAATGACTTCCTCACACATTTTGCAGTTATTTAGCTCCTGCTTTATTAAATCTGTAGCTCAGCACAGAGGTACTGATGCATACTTTTATCTCTTGTCGTCTAGATTATTGTAATACCCTGCTCTCTGGTCTTCCCAAAAAGAGCATTTCCAATTTACAACTATTGCAAAACTCAGCCGCACGAGTGCTGACGAGGACCAAAGGGCGGGAGCACATTACACCGGTTTTAAAATCGCTTCATTGGCTCCCGGTGCGTTTCAGGATTGATTTTAAGGTTCTTTTACTTGTTTTTAAGTGTCTCAAAGGTCTTGGGCCTTCTTACCTAACTGAGCTGCTTTTACCTTATCAACCCTCGCGGAGATCCTGAGGTCCTCCGGCACTGGCCTTTTAACCATACCACAAGTTAGCTCTAAAAGAAATGGGGAGGCGGCTTTCAGTTACTATGGCCCCCGTCTGTGGAACAGCCTGCCGGAGAACCTCAGGATCACAGACAGTGTTGAGGTTTTTAAAAAAAGGCTCAAGACCCATCTTTTCAATCAGGCTTTTAACTAACTAACTAACTAACTAACTATTTATTTATTTATTTATTTATTCTACTTTTTTATTTTATCTTATTCCACTGTTTTAGTCTCCCATTTATTTATTTATTTATTTTTTTTATTATTATTATTATTATTTTTTTATTAGCAGTTATAATCTTTAAACTATTTTACTGTGCACTTGTATTCTTTGTCTTATTTTACTGTTTTAGTCCCTTATGTTCTTAGCTTTTATGTTCTATACCTTATTTTATTGTATTAGTTTTTAGCTCCAGTGTTTCCTCATCGGGGCCTACCGGACTGGGAGTTGTCTCTGGGGTCCTCCATCCATTGGGGGTGCTGTACCGTGGACTGTTTCGGCCCGGGTGGCTAGAGGGCTCGACATCTTGGTGCGGGCACTCCTGTCCGCCCGGGTTGGGATGGTCTCTGTGGCGGCGCCCCGGCAGTGCTGGACCGTGACCTCTCTCAGTGAGGTTGGCCCCCAAAGGTAGCTTCTCCCTCGCCTCAGGTCTCAGTGCCTAGCCATGTCTCTCTAGCCATGTCTCTTTAGTAACAGCTGGTGTGTGTTGGTGTGTGTGTGCGTGTGTGTGGGTGGTGAGGGGGGGTGTTCGGGTGCCTTTGCGAATATGTGTGGGAATATCTACATGAATGTGTGTGTTTTGTTGCGTACGTATATGTGGGGGTGGGAGGGTCAGGCTGTCTGTATTTTTCTTGATTTTCTTTGATGTTTTTCATTTCTGTTATTGTTTTTTAATCTCTGTGAGGCACTTTGTGTTACTCTTTGTATGAAAAGTGCCATACAAATAAAGATTTGATTGATTGATTGATTGATTGAGCTCCCGGGACTGATAATGCACACATCAGCTTGACCAAATAATGACCGGGACTGACTATATACTTAGTTCATTTCACATTCTGTGCGGCCTTTATTTTGATGCACAGAATCATTCCACAACAGTGGAAATGGATGGGGCTGTGAGAGAGTGGTGCCAGAGATAAGGAAAAAAGGTGGGGCTGTGGAGGGATAGAATGAAAGTGGTGGCCGGGGAGAGAGTGGGGCAAAACTGGAAGGCTTAAATTTGATAGTAACTTTGAGATATTTTGCCGGGTTTTGATGCTCACACAAAATCATCCACATATTTACAAATGTCTGTCAAATTTCTGCTCTAAGTCAATGGGGAAAAGTCCTTCTGGGCTAGTGTGCATCACTTGGTAGACCCGGCCAGTGTAATTCCACTTTTGACCATGATGTAGAAATTGCCTCAGAATCTGGCGCACTTCCTGGGGGCTTGTTTGAGATTATGCAGAGAGAAGGTGGGGTCAGTGAGAGGGCGGGCTGGAGATGGACAGTGACACAGGGTGGTCAAAGTGGCAGCTGCACCAAGCTGTGTTTGCTGCTCCCAGTTGTCATACAGATGTCTTTTCAAGCACAAATCTGGGCCTTGTTTTTATAAATAGTTACCACCAGTACCTTTAGGAGTCACCAAATTAACCAGAATTGAAATTTAAAGGAGTACAACTTTTGCAACCAGATAACTGGATGGTTTTCTAACAATTAAAATCCTTATATGGTCAGATAGACCTTTGATCAACCTGTAGGTCACAAACTGTCAAACTGTTACATACTAAAGTATATTTGTTTTTCCACACCTGCATTGTTTGTCTGATCGGGGTAGTCAGGGCTAACCTGAGGGCTAACACATCAAGTAATCCCAGTATGTAGTTCATGAATGTTAGAAGCCAGAAGAGTTGCAGAAAAAGAGACTTATCTACTTTATTAGGTCCAACAAAGATCTGGGTCCTATTCCTTGTAAATGGATAACCAAATTATCCAGATTAAGGTCTTGACTGGAGTTTGGATGTTTTAGTTCATCCCAGTTTACTTAGGTAGCAGAGATGAATAATATCTTACGTGTCATGGCGTTGTTTCTTGGCAAAATATATCTGAGCCCAGATGGCAGTAGTTTGTTTTCCATAAACAGGGGGTGGTGGGGGTTAGGGGGATGGGGGTGGTGGTGGCAAGTACAGACTGGGCTTTTTGGTGGCCCTGGCTCTGTATGAGAGGGAGAAGTTGTTCAGACTTTTTTACACAATCTTGCTACACATCTTCATAATATGGCCCAGCATATTCTTGTTTTTCAAGGTTAATGACTCAAACAAACACACACACACACACACACACACACACACACACACACACACCTTTTGTCATTGTTTGAGTAGTCCTAACTGTCAGTATAAAGAGACAAATATAGAAACTGACTGTTAGTGACATCAAACAAGACCTTTTTGATCTCTTTATTTAGTTGAAATAGATTAGTCTCTGAGAACTCTTTACACATAAAAGCAATAATGATAATAAGAATAAGAATAAGAATAAGAATAAGAATAAGAATAAGAAAGAATAAGAATAAGAATAAGAATACTGAACAGATACACAACATGCCATAAAACTTCAGTTTATAGCCTGGGCTATTAATGGCTTAAATCACTGAACTCAACAGCCTTATATTTGGGACAGGCATCTATATGGTATTTGCTCTTAATTCCTTTCCTACAAAACTGCTATTGTGTGTATTAATTCATACTCACAATACAATACTCAGAGGGTTTTACAGTGTACGACATCTCTCTGCCCTTAGACCCTCACATCACCCAAGAAAAAACTCCAGAAAAAAAAAAAAAAAAAACCTGTAAAGGGGGGGGGGGGGGGGGGGGGGGGGCAGCAGCAATAGTGGAAACAGACTCATGTCATATTACAATAACGATAGGTGTGAAATTATCAAATGCACTCTATGGTGATATTGTGGGTGTTGATAAGAGTCTCATGCATATATTGATAGGGAGGTGTCCAAAGGCACGATCACGGCATCGGCGCAACCAGGCCCAAGATCACGATCAGGGCGAGCGGGGGGTACAGTGCAGCCACAGATATCACAACGATCAGGCACAGCCAGGGTTGCGGCCAGGATCCGGGAAAGCTAGGAAACAAGGGAGCAGGAATGCTCCAGAGAGGCAACGGGATTTGCGTAGTGCAGTTTAACAGAACCAAGGTGGTGAGCAGTAAAAAGAATAAGCACTCACGATCAGCAATTACGACTTAATATGAATGCCAGAGAGCAGTAATAGAAAAGAAAAAAAGAGAGAGGAAGCAGAGCCAGAGTGTGTCTTTTCTTCTTCTCTTCCTCTTGTACACCTTTGTGTTATCATGTCATTGTGCTGTCTTTGTTCTGACCTGCTGAGGGACTGCAGATGTGAATTAGCTCTAAGCTAAAATCTGATATGGTGCATCAAATGGTAACATTTATGTTTTAAACTGTACATAGTCCCTTTAAAGAAATAAAACAAAAATAAATAAATAAACTTGTGCAGCAAAGATGGACATACAATCTAATTTTTTATTCTACCTTTTGAGACTTGGGCAAATTGGCTTTATTTTATTCAAGAACATGAGAAGATAATAAACAAAAAACAGTACAAGAAAATTACCAGAATTTTTTTTTCCGAACAAACAACAACAAAAAAGTGAGAAAAAAACAAGGCAAGAAATTACTTGAAAGAAAAGAAAAACTTAAAAATTATAATAATTCTGTAAAATAATTTAAAAGATGTAATTATCGTAATTATGGATATAGCTCACTGGACATTTTTCCTGAGCTTTTTTCACAAATGCCATAAAACTTCAATGAATAGCTCAGACTATTGTTTGCTTAAACCACTGAACTCAACATGCTTATATTTGGGACAGACAACTATATTGGACAGGTTTTTAATTTCTTTTCACATAACGTTGCTCAGAAAAGATGGAAATAAAATCACACTGTTCTATTCAACCTCTTTTTTGTGTCTCTCTTGTTCACTCTGCCAGTATTAATTCTACTTCGGTGTTCATGGTTTCAGTAAAAAGAACTGAATGATTGAATGGTAAAGAATTTTACCAAGTTAACCATGTGTGTAGCATGTCCATACTGACAGGAGCTGGTTAGATGCTTAGATAATAAAAGTTTATTGTCTAAGCAGGTAACAAACATTATCACCAGTGGGGAGTCAACAACCAGTTTTATACATCCAAAGAACTGCTATAAAATGAACTGCATGGCAACCAGACTGAGCCTCTGACTGAGACAGCCCTTTATTTGTCAAAATGTGTCACCATACTGGGCTAGTGAAAGAGACTGGGCATCTTATTGGGACTAAGCTTAAATTATATGATAATAATAATGATGATAAGTTATATGATAGGGTTTTACATCTGCTAATCTCTGTTTTGCATCTTTCTTGTTTACAGTGCTGATAATATTGTCTTCTTTGGTGCTCATGGTGTCAGTAAAATCAACTGAATGACTCTCTCAACTCTTCTTACAGACACGCGCACACACACGCGCACACACACACACTCGTTTACTTATGTTAATTTATGGAATATTGTTTGTGTTTGGTTAGTCATAACTACCCCTGTCAGACAAACAATGTAAGTATGGGGGGATGAATATACTTTCGCATGCTGTCAGTTGGTGACATCATTACTGTGCAACACAAACAAACTTTCTCGACTCTTTATATTCAGTTGAAGTAGATTAGTCTCTGAGATCTAGCAGTAGAGTTGTTTTTACCAACTCCTCTCATATAACAGAAACTTCATCTATCTGTACCTTCAAAAACCTTAAAACAAGTTAACAGAGTCCAGGTTTAGTTTTTGGGAGTTTCTCTAAAAGCACAATGTTGAGAGTTTGCAGCAGAGCTCTGGTAAGTAAATAATAATATTTGAATATATATATATATATATACATACACATGTGTGCATGTATATGTCTATTTGGTCTTAAGACAGTTAAAATAACTTGTTAGTAATAATTTACAGTAATAATTATAACAGTATTACTATGCCACTATCATACTCATGATAGTAGGATTGATGTATTGATATGGTTTGTGAGCAGATTAGAGGAAAAGAAAGAAGGAGAGAAAAGGAAAAGGGAGAGAAATTAGATTAATAAGCGACATACAATGAATAAGATTCGACAACATGAATGCATAATCAATACAAAACATTGTTATTTTCATAATCACCATCACAACATCACAAAGACAATATGTAATAGTGATAATGTAAAAGAAATGACAATGGTAATGTCCATGATAATAATAACACCCTCCTACAACAAGTCCAACAACAGGGACAGGAGGGAATGTTATATACAAACATAATTAATTAACAATTTAAAAAAAGGAAGGGGAAAGAAAGAAAAAAAATCAGAGAGGGAAGGTGTGGACAACCCATCTCTTGGGGATGAGCAGAGTTTCACTGGGTTGAAAGTCTGGTAGAGAGATGTGTGTGTATGACTTTATATGCCTGTGTCTGCGGTTATGGGTATGTCTGAGACTGGAGATGTAAGCTGTTTAGTGGTATTTGCGTATAGTGGAAAATGGAGTTTGAGATTAAGGTTTGTGATTACTGGAGTCCACGTTTTCATTAACAGTGACATTTGTTTTCCTAAAAAGTAGGCTGTTTTTTCTGTAGATATATGTTCTGCGACAGGATGTAACCAGTGGTTGATGTTTATTGTTTGGTTGTTTGTCCAGCTTGTAAGGATGACCTTCTTGGCAATAGCTAGGGCAACCATTGTGGGTTGTATGTTTTGGTGGGAGTTCAGTCGAGAATGGGTCCCCAAGTATGCACAAAGAGGGAGACCCACCCAGCAGGGAATATTTACCAAAACATTGGCCAACATTACCTAAAAGCTGCAATAATGTTTTAAAGAAAACATTTTAATCTAATGTTCAGAGAACGTTTCAAGGATGTTTATCAATTCAAATAATGTTGCTTTAAGGTTCAATTCTGAATAAGATGTAACATTTTAAGTGCAACATTCTGAGGATGTTTTGGTGATGTTACGATGTGACAGGGGAATGCTACCACCGAGATTGTTGAGAGTTTTTGTGTAATCTTAAACCAACGGTGCTGTACAGGTAGACAGAGCCAAAAGGCGATGAGGTTGTCATCTATAGTGCCTAGAGTGCATTGTGAACATTAATCTATGTTGGAGAGACCCATTTTATGCAGTTTTTTTTTGAGTGATGTGTGCTCGGTGGAGGAGTTTGTACTGGATCAATTGCAGATTTGTATTCTTAGTCATCTAAAATGAATTTCTACAGACTTTCATCTATACTGGACATTTATTTATAAGTGCTAGAGGGAATTCTGGTGGTTGCACAAAATTTCATAATCTGTTCTGCTGGGTAAGGAGGTTGAAGTGGATTATTTATACAGATTTTGACTTTCAATGACTGATTTTACATGTAGGTATTAGTGGAAGTTTCCCCCTCTAACACCCCTCCTCTGGATCAGGTCCTTAAATGATGTGTATGTGTTGTCTTAAAATAGGTGGTGGAGATTTCTTTTGTTTCCTATATGCCAACATGCATTGGAGATTTATTGAGCCGAAAGTCCGGGTTGTGCCAGAGAGGTGAGAGTCACTTGTAATTTGCTAAAAGGCTATTTGCACATGATGTCATGTCAACCTGAAGAACTGCAGATGAGGGGCAAGATGTGATTTCTGCATGGAGAAGTGCTATAAAAAAGGTTTGTGCTGTTCAAAGCTGAGCCAACCAGACAAATTGGGGGGAAAATGGTTAAAATCTGGGAAATAAAACAGGCTACTTTCTACTCCCGAAAGAAGTGACACATAAAGGTGAGAAGTTTTAAAACACTCATGGAGAAACGGCAGCAGACATGGATTAAAGCCTTTGTCTAAAGTCTGAAGGAGTGGGGTCAAACAAAGCTCAAATATGCAGTGACTGCTTTGTTTTGCTTCGCCACAGCCCACATTTTCAGCGGTGTTTCTGAACACCTATGAGAATGGTTGGCCTAGGAGAACAAGGTAGAAAATAATAACTACACTTAGCCAGCTAGCGCATAATTCACTTTTTCTCCATTCCAAACTATTCCCAACTGGTGTTCTTCACTTCTTGCCCCCATATAACTTTTGCAGGTCATCTGGATCGCATAATTGAAAACAAGCTATGTCAAGTGTCATCCACCAGGCTGTCACAGTAAAGGCAATGAGGGAGTCTTTGAAGCAGTTAGGACATTTGATATTTACGCTGATAAAGGGTAGATTAGAAATGTTTATGTTTTGCACTGCACCTGTTCTAATTTGATCCAAGATGAATGAGCCAGGTTGACGTGGATCCTTTTAACAAGATATTGTAGCTGGTTTGCAAGGTAATAGTGCAGAAGACTGGGTGTATCTAGCCACTGGCAAAATGTTTCTGTAGTTGCTATCTGTCCTATTAGAGAATGGGAAGGTTGGACCATCATTTAAGGTCATTGATGATTTTTTCTACTAGCTGTGTGAAATTGAGGTGACTTAATTCTGATGGGTAGAGAGGTTGATGCCCAGATATCTAAACTTACCAGAAGAGAAAGAATGGTGTTTATCTTGGGTTGCAGGATTCCATAAGTTCCCTGAGATAGGAAGAATAGTTGATTTGAACTGGTTTACAGTGTAACATGACATGAAAAGTAATGAAAGAGATGGATTACTTCCTGTAGTGAGTTTTGTGGATCTTGACGGTAGAGTATGATATCATCTGCATATAAATTGATTTTGTGTTTTATTTTTGATGCTTAAATTCCTTTCTCGTTATGGCTCTGTCGGATGGCAAAAGAAAGTGGTTCAATAAAAATGACAAAAAGCAAGGGTGAGGTGGTGCCCCCATGCAGTGTGAACCTTTGTGATATGATCCCATTAATGATGACTTTGGCTGCGGGAGTATTGTATAGTGTTTTTAATCCAGTGAATGAACAGTTCCCAAAAACCAAGCTTTTCTAGAATTATGAAAAGAAAAATCCAATTTACTTTATTAAATGCCCTGTCTGCGTCCAGTGAAACTATAATAGTTTTTACTTTGACACCTTGTGAATTGTTGAATAAATTTAGGAATCTTCTTAAAGTTGTGAGTGGAATATTGTCCTTTGATGAAGCCAGCCTGGTCATCAGCATTAAAGATGGAAGGATTTTTTCCAACCAGGATACTAGTGCCTTGGAAATTGTATTAATGTCTGTGTTAATAAGTGATATGGGCTGGTAACAGGAGGGAAGAGTTGGGTTGTTGACCAGTTTTAGTAAGACCTTAATAGCTCCAATGTTTATCTGTCAGAGAAAGTCATGATTCTTCTATGTCCTGTTTGTCTACTTTTTGTTTTTCTTTGTTTTGTTTTCATCTTACTCTTCTTCTTCTGGCAGAATTGACTGTCCAATAGGCAGTGGCATTGCCAGGAATTCTGGGCCCCATGACAACATAGCTCATTGGGCCCCATCACCACGGCCCAAGCCTACCCTGCACAATTGTTATAACCACACCTGCATTACCCAATGGCCCATTAAAAGCAATACATAACATAACTTTGTTTTACACCCCTGAAAATTGTGGATAAATAATCACAAGAGTTAATCTAATATTTCTTAAGCAAGACCACTAGAGGCATTTAAGTTTACCTCAACACAAAACACCCCCCCCCCCCCCCAAAAAAAACCCAAATTTCACTGCCTTTACATAGCAATAATGAGAATATGCTTTTTACCTGCCTACCATGCACAATATTGCCCTTCAGACTACCCACCTCTTTAAACAAGATTATTTGAAGCCAAGTGACATGTTGAATAACGAGGGCTAATTTGGTATAATCTAACCCCTCAAAGTGAAAAACCTTCAAAAACTACAGTTTACTTTCAATCAGATTCAGCCTCACTTGATGCTATGACCCTAAAATTGTAATTATTCCCCTCAGTTCTTAGTTTACTTCTTTAACACTAACAGAAATAATCTTACTTAAAATTAAATACACCTTGTTTGTATGGCAATAGCAGGCTTTTAAAGCTAGCGCAAAGTCAGTTATATCATATGAATCTAGAGATTTTAACGAATCCTTTGATACCAAATATGTTAAGCTAGCTCACTGAGAAATTAGCTAAGTATCGCTCCAAAGGTGACTGTCTTTACGGCGAGGTAATAAATATAATGTCATATGAGATTGTACCTATGATGCTGAGTAATTTATGAATATAACAAACTTTTATACAACAGTTAACTCCAACCAAGCAATTTGATTGGTTGAGAGGCATTCCATGAGTGCTGGCATTGGACTATAACATCACTGGGACTGGTAACTTTAACTCTGCATGTATCACTCCGCTTCATGGCCGTTCAAAATCTGTTAATTAGTGTAAGAGTCAGGAAAGAGTGAAAGTGGGATATGTTTTAAAAGTGGGATCTGTTTATAGTATGGTGTAAGCATAGGTTCAAACAGCTAGTTGACGCTGTTCAAATAACTATCAGTAGGTCAGGTTGTGGGAGGAAAGAAGAAGAGGAGAGAGAGAGAGAGAGAGAGAGAGAGAGGGGAGTTTGGGGCGAGCAAGAAAGGACAGGAATTTTGAAGTGTGTCTTGAGCTGACTGTACATAAACTAAAGTTACTAAAAGTTATCAGGAAGCCCAGGAGGGAGCAGCTGTGACGGACGGGTTTTGGTGAACCGCCGTTCACTGGGAGTAAGCCAGCTGTTACAGATGTTACAAGGATGTGCAGTGAGACAAGGACACACTCGTCTGAAACTATCCATAGCTTGAGAGATATGACACGACACACACACACACACACACACACACACACACACACACGCACACACACACACACATACACGTGCTGTCTGATACGAGACTCGAGGTGACGGAGATCAAGGCAGTGATTGGACACACACTGCAGTGACAATCAGTCTAATCAAACTAACTCATCTGAATCACACAAAGTGTCTGTTAACTGAGACTGATTTCACTGAAAAAAAGAGATAAATATTCATGATACTAAGCATCTGGTCTGTGCATACCGTTAAGACCGAGCTAACACAGATTAGCAAGCAGCGTGCAGGAAAATATTTATGCGTTGCTAGGCAACGGCTGTCACTATTTGTGTCGGCGGCAAGACCCCAGGAAGTGCGCCACCCTCTGAAGCAAAATTTACATAGTGGCCAAAAGTGGAACTACAGCGTCATGTGATGCACACTGGCCCAGAAAGACTTTTCCCCATTAGCTTAATGAGACCTCCTTAAATCACTGGATAATTTTTTTTGAGACATGTTGACTTTTCAGAACACATTTTTTAATAGCCATTATTAAAAATATTAAGTCCTAAAGATATAAAATGCACCATTTTTCGAATCAAGATTTGGAATTCGGTATTTCTCCAGACATAAAATGAATGCGTATAGGACCCGTGGGACTCTACCATGTGCGCATGTACCTTCGTACCGGCTGCAGTAATGGCTATTTTTGAATCATAATTCATCATTTAAACTACCGGTTATCAATGAGCAGCGCTGAGCACTAGTGACAGTACTGAACATAGTATTTTTTAAAGTTGAGCTGTGCAATATAACAAGGCACCACCTTTTTATTACCTTTCTATGGGCACAACATTTGATTTCTCTGGTCGAGATTACGATATGATTCCCTGATGAGTTGTATGTATATGTGTGCGTGTGTGTGTGTGTGTGTAAAGAGAGATAGATATACTATTATCTGATAATCACGTAAATATTAAAACCGACAGCACCGCTGTCGTTATACCGCCGATTAGCTGCTGTTGCTAATAACCTAAGCTACTACGAGAGCAATGCTCGTGCATGGGCGCTCATCTGTGTGAGCGAGCCAGTGAGTCAGAGTCAATGCTCGTCGTTAATCACTTCTACACATGCTCTATGGGCCAGTAGAGAATGAGGCCCTGCCTCCACGGCTGTATCCAGACTTCCTTATAATACATCCATGGTTGGCGGAGCCAAAAAATCATTAAATAAACAAACAAATCATAATCTGTTGTCGCTTGTTACTATTAACAAATAAAAGATGCTTGTAGAACTGTTGTATAAAAGCAATATCACACTTGAGATTGTGTGATTATCTTCGGCACTCGGCCTGCGGCCTTGTGCCTACGACCGAATCTCAACCGTGATGATATACCAGCACAACATCACTCCCTCTCATGTGATATTGATTATATATATAAAACGCAAATATAATCCAAGCTAGACTACTGCTGGCTGACTGCCTTGAATCTAAATTGCTGGTATTCGCTTAAACCATTCTTAAACTGTTTAAGTTGTGCTCACCTTTCTTTTGAAAGAAAGTTGTTAAATGCACTTTTCCCTCAGCTTGTTTCCTTTGTTTCTCTTTTCTTCCTTTCCTTTTTTGATCCTCACTCATTCTCACACGTGACTGACTGCTGACATATCAATCCAGGCGACCAGCACAGGGCGGACTAAACCATTTTGCGCATCTAGTAGGATTTAGTAGGGGTGGGAGGGGCCTCTGAGAGAGACTCCATATTTTCTCCAGAAAGGAATTAATGTTTAGTTATTTATTCAGACAATTTTAGTTAACTTATTGCAGTTAAAACTTAGAGAAAAAAAATGAAAATACCCCCCCCCCCCCCCCCATTTGATCAAGAGGAAACATGTCATTTTTATGAGTTATAACATACAGGGACATTGTTGTATCTCTCATATAAAGGTGGGGATGGTGAAGCCCTATAACTTGGTGAGACCTGTATCAGTGACCCTGGTTGCTAGCAGAAACCTGTCCCATCAGAAGGACCTGCCCAGTCAGCCTGTCCCCCCTCTGCAGCAGACTTGTGACATCTACCTCCAGTACATGGAGCCCATGTTGGAGGGGGACGAGCTGAAGCGAGCAAAAAAACTGGTGGAAGAGTTTCGTAGAGAAGGAGGGGTCGGAGAGAGACTGCAGAGAAGCCTGGAGAGGAAAGCAGAGAACTCTGAGAACTGGGTGAGTTCAACAACTACACCATCAGCTGTAGACACATCTACTGAGAATGACTTCCTCACAGATTCTGTACTTATTTAGCTCCTGTCTACTACTAAATCAGGGGCTCGTTATGCAAATAATTTGATAACACCAATAACCTCAAGTGTTACTGAATTATCCAAAACTGAAACTTTAAGGATTATAACTTTTGCAGCCAGGGTTCTTGTCATCATGCAAGTTCACCCGCCTACACTTCATGCAGCCCTGAAAACAAGGGAAAGAGGATGTTACTGCTTTTGCTTTATGTAAATAGGAACCATCTTTTACTTTGTTTGGTCACGTACTTTCATTCGGGCATTTTTTGCTGTTTCACCCTTAATTTGGAATAAAACATTGTCCAGAAACATTTCACATGGAGTAAAGGACCTAATTACTCTTTTATACATATTCATTGGACTGTCTATTCTGTAGGTATGTGTCACTTATAGTTTGTAACTGTTTCTAGATTACAGAGGAATTTTTAAAGATTGGATTTATGATGTCGCGAGTCAGTGTGGTGGGTACATCAGGCAATGGGGGCCTCTTTCCCCGAATGGACTACAGAGATAGGACCGGAAAAGTAAGGTAAAAAGACACACACATACACATGCTCAGTTTGTGTCCAGTGGATGACCAGAGGTGTACCATTAAGCGAGATTGGTGTCTTAACAAGGTATCTTGAGTCCAAATCTGGGGTTTCCCATTATATGAAGGTGGCTACATTTTAACTTGGCTTTATCGCCATGGTAACTTATGAGGCAAACTTAACCTGGTTGGGAACAGATTATGTTCCAAGTTTTGTCTTGAAATCAGCTGAAAAGCTCATTTAACTGCTTCTTTGAGGAGCATCACTCTATAATCAGTGTCAGTATATAAGTCATACAGACTATCACCTGCGAGAAACGGTAATGAATACACTTTATTCAAATTGTTGAGCCGAATGTTAAATAACAGTGATGTAGAAAATCTGAGGGAAAATATTGTTTGTTTGTATATTTTATTCACACTGTTGTTGTTGCTGTCAATTCAATTCAATTTTCAATTCAATTTTATTTATAAAGCCCATTTTCACAGCACACAGTTTGTCTCAGAGGGCTTTGCAGCATACGACATCCTTCAGCCCTTAGACTCTCACATTGTCTAAGGAAAAATGTCCTCCAAAAAACCCTGTAACAGGGAAAAAAAATGGTAGAAATCTCAGGAAGAGAGACTGAGGAGGGATCCCTCTTCCAGGACGGACAGACGTGCAATAGATGTCGTAAATAACAATTAAATTACAGTAATGACAAAAAGGAAAGATAAAGAGAGATGAGAGAGAGAGTGACAGCAACCTCAGACAGGACCACAGCAACGGCACAACCAAGACCACCATCAAGGCGAGCCGGAGCTATTGTATCAGTGCAGCCACAGGCATGGCCAAAGGCAGGATCACAGCATAAGCGCAGCCATCACCACGATCCAGGAGCAGCCAAGATTGCAGCAAAGATTCGGAAAAACTACGAATCAAGGGAGCATAAATGCTCTGGAGAAAAAACTGAGTGTAATGCAGTAAAAAGCCAAGAGCGTTTGCAGATGGAGGGAGCAAGAGAAGGAAAAAGGAGCTAATCGTATTCTAGAAAGTCCCCCAGCAAACTAAATCTATGTCAGCCTAACTAGGGGCTAGTCAAGGAATTACTATTATTATGTGTTTAGTGTCCTTGTCCACAGTGACTCTCCAAAAAGCCTATATAAAATGACTGTGGCTTTAAACAGGATTACATTAACTTACATATGAAATGTGGTGTAATTCTTTCAAACCATGCCATAGTGCTATCACTGCTGATAATGTTTAAAAGCTTAGTTCTGATTTGCTGAAGTTCGTTTTACTGTGCTGGTATATTACAGATAATAGATCTGTCTGTTGGTATTTTTCAGTGATAATATTTAATCAGTAAAGTTTATTTTTCTTTGATTTGTCCAAAACTAATACGTCTCCTTCATCACAGGACAGTGTCAGACCTAAACATAGTTTTTGATTATAATGTTTAAATCTGTTGCATCAAGGTACAAGTTTCAGATTGAGTTAGAAAAAAGACTGATAAAATTAATAAGCTATACTAACTTGTGCATTCACACAATTCTCACAATTCATCAACAACATCATTTTCTGCCAGCATTTGTTTCTGACTCGAACTGAAGCAACAGTGTAGTTTTTCACGATAATACTAATATTCATATCCTGTAAAGGTGGAAGTGGGTGGCTGGTGATCGATCATTTTCAAGTCAAATGACAAAAGCCCAGAGTGTCCTAAACAAATAACTGTATTTAAAAGCTTTCTCTTGATCAATATACTGTATAACTGTGCAAAATAAAACTCTTCAACTCTGTCACTTTCTTAAGAATGAAAAACGATATGAAGTTTATTTTGGATTGGCCCTAAAACTTTAATATTTGGGTTTTGGGAGATCAACCTATACAAGGGATTAAAGTTAAGAAATCTCAGCCTGTAATTCCAATGATTCCTTTATAAAACTGTGGGAGTTCTTTTCAAACATTAAAATGAATAACCATGTTTTCCCTCTTCAGGTATACTGCCAAATTCATAGCATCTACAATGGAATTAAAGAGAAAGATTGACAAGTGAGTACTGACTTTAAATGCTCAAAAATGAACTATTATATTAAATAAGCTAATGAATCTATTTGCAGTTTTCTCTTACAAACATTAAAAAGCAAAAGAAGCAGTTAAATTACACATAAACGGGTGTTTCAACTGCTGCCTAACTTAAGGCCTTGCTTTTTTACATGACATTTTCAGCCAGAGATATAGAAATCAGTTTTCTGAAGAATTTGACTGAAGTTTATTTCCAGCTAAGGTGTTTTTCGATAAACTATGATGGAAAGTTAAACTTAGACCTATAGAAGTTAAACCAAGTTTAGACATTTGCTCTCTGTCTTTATAAAAACACTCTTACTTGTGCATTTTTGTTTGAGTCAGTTTTAGTGTTTTTATTTTGAACCAAAAACTATAAGTCATATTATTCAGAAAAAAAGAAATTACTAAACCTGAAAACTGGAGAACATGGATATCCACAACAGTTTGTTTTCATTCAAACTATATAAAGAAACACTGTGTGTCCATCCAATGCTGTATCATAGGTGGCTCACTGCATCAATGCTACCCTCTAACTGTTGTCGACCTTCTTCATTTCTCCTATATAATCTCATATTATGTAGGTCAAAAGACTAAACTTATATCAACATTGGAGGAAGAGCTACTGTGCAGCTTTAAGAACATCAGTGGTGAAAATTTTAAATGTTATTTAATGCCTGACATATTGTTTAATGTTTGTATGTTTTTCAGTAATACACTACCAGATGAGTACCTGAGAGGGAAGCCGCTGTGTATGAAGCAGTATGAGCAGCTGTTTTCATCCTGTCGTAACCCTGGTCTGGAGACGGACACTTTGGACTACTACACTGACCAACACATTGCTGTAGTACACAACGGTCATGTAAGGAACATCACATTTGTGAAGTACTAAACAGTTGTGAGGAACAAGTCAAGAATCTGTGCCTGAGCTTTTCTGTGACCAGTGTTTGTTACAAAACCGCCAAGAATGCACTTACAAATTGTCTTAAGAGCCATTTTAAGGGGTATTCCTATGGCTTGTGCATTTAGGCTCCAACCATGAACCACAACATCCCTATTATGTGCTGTACCATACACTCTCTGCCTCCTCTTGTTCCCTCTCATCTCCCTTCTGTCATTGTCAAACCCTAAAATATCATAAACTGCCAACTGAGTACTGAAATAACCCCTTTCTTAAAACTGAAAGTGGAGAGTAAATTAAATTAAATGGCAAGTTCAGCTTCAAAGCCTGACCAGATGGTTCTCTCCACACCACCAACTATGTTTGCATTGACTGTCAATGTGAAGTAAGTTACCTCTGGAGTATGTCTCAGATACAACTTGCTGGCAAACCATACAACTGATGCAGAGCGCCCTCCTCCCCTTCACCAAAGGCTGAGCATGCTGGATAGTTTGCAGTGGACCTGCACTTAATGCAGGTAGCCAGACAGTGAGACAGTGGTAACTGTCATTGTTCTGGATAGTTGCAGTAATATTATACGTACATTTGCATACAGCAAGCATATTTCTCCACTCCTATATTGATAAGAGCACTAAAAACTTGAAAAAAAACTTTAAAGTACATTTAGATCAAATGTGCCGTTAAATATAACAATATCCTGTAGTTTAAATATAGTAGGCTAAAACTGCTTTATGTTAAACAGTCATATCTAAACATGTTCCTGGCCTTTGTCTCTGCACTGCAGTCATTTAAAATATCCCCAAAACTAATTTTAACCAATTTAAGTGAAATCAGCAGCTCTCTAAAATTAAAAGAAATTTCAGTGTTTATCATTATTTTAGTGTTTATTTGTAAGTCTGCAGGACAGAGAAAATGAGTGCTTTAGTGACATTGATGTAAAACTGACTATTTCTATTATTATAATCAGATGCCTGAAAAACCTAAGGCTGAGCAAAGTATTCCAGGCATATCTCAGTTTATGAACCAGGGTTCACAGAGATTTATGTGCTTTGATAATTTGCAAGTTGTAATTAACTTATAATATGACCACTACGTCATTTAGTCACAGGTAACCTGAGGCCTTCAGAAGCCTGAGTGTCATTGCTTAGATGGTAATGAAGTCTTGCTTCCATGTTTCCTCCCTTTGGATTCAGTTCTTTAAGCTGGAAGTATACAACAGTGATGGGAGTCCACTGACAGTGGATCAGCTCTGTGTTCAGCTGGAGAGGATCATCGACTCCTCACCAGAGACGAGCATGGAGCCTATAGGCATCCTCACCACACAGGGCCGTGACAGCTGGGGCAAAGCCCACCACAACCTCATCAAGGGTGAGAACATTTCTGCTCTCATGCAAGTCAAACTAAACAACTGCTGACCTAATAATTGCTGACAACATATGAAATATCTTTGTCATCATTATCATGTCAACAGTAATGCATGCCAGAGTGGGACTCATTTTCAGCCAGTGTCATGGCTCAGCCACTTTTGGAGGGTCTGGGAGGATCCTCCCCCAGGAACAACAAGCTCTAATTTGATGCTTTTTTGTGCACTTTGGCACTTTATTTGCGTTCCAAGTACACATCATGAATTTAGGAAAGTTGAAATGTGTACCTCAGAGAGTGTCAAAACTGGGCGTACCATTATTATCAAAAATGTTCTATTTATGTTAACAGTGTTGCAGAGTAACTAATCTACTCAAGTACTGTACTTAAGTACAGCTTTAAGGTTCATGTACTTTAGTATTTACATTTTAAGCTCATTTGTGGGCTACTTCCTCTACATTTAATAGGCAAATATTGAACTTTACTGGCTGCTACATTGAAGTAATGAACACATTAATGCATCAATACTTAAAATATATAAGCTGTATTACTCTGAAATGGGCCATTCTGCATAATAAAAAACTTACTGTTATTTCTGGTGGGCTATTTCAGATATACTTTTATTGTAATACTTGAAATTTTACTTCAATAGTAGTTTGAATGTAGGACTTTTACTTACAACAGTATTTCTGCACTGTTGCTTCTTTTACTTCATTGAAAGATATGTTTTAGCTCGTTTTGAATCCACACCCTAACATTATGCAATGTGACTTCTGACAGAAAATGTTAGTTGGTTCAATCTAAAGAGAACAGCGGCACACTCTTCTGTTAGTTTGTCCTGGTGTGTTGCAGTACTGGATGGGGAAGGAGTCTTGTAAACCTCTCTGATTGGTCATGTCTGGCCCCCCATTGGGGTTTAAGATGCCTATGTTTGGCATTCGGTGGCACATTTGGGGAGGTATTGGTCTAGAAGGCTACTGAGGTTAAAAAGAGCATTTCTAACATTTCCTCAAATGCCCTTTTTCTTCATTTTATTATTTTATTATTTTTTATTGTATTATCTACAGGATTTTTTAACACAACAAGGTGGGTAGGAGCTTGCAAATTATTTGACTTTGCTCCACAAGGAAATTTTGTGGGGAATGAAAGACAACATGCATTGGATCATGCTAACATATTCAAGAAAAATCTTTATTTGATAGGTATGATGCAGTTAAACATAGTTTCATACAAAGTATGAAGCTGATGTGTTGCACAGAGAGTTTAAAGCTACTGCTAATTTCCAACTCTTAGGCTGAATCAGTTTTATGCATTTGTTGAACTTTTCACGTAACATACAAAAACTTCAATGCAGTTTTACATAGAACTCCAAATGACTTAGAACATGTGATTGACAACAAATATCTATGATGTTAAACTTTTGTACTAACATGATATTTGTTGTGTGTGCATGTCCTTGTCCATGTTTAGATAAGACCAACAAGGAGTCACTGTCGGCTATTCAAAGCAGCATCTTTATGGTGTGTTTGGATCAAGCAATGCCCCCAGTGTCTGATGAGATGTATCGCAACAGTGGTTTTTGTCAGATGATGCATGGAGGAGGCAGCCAGTGTAACAGTGCAAACCGTTGGTTTGACAAGGGGATCCAGGTAATATAACACACCTGCAAATTATACATGACTAGAAAGTACCATAAAACATGCTGATTTTGGGATGTTTTTGTTTTTTTTCCTGGCACAAGCACTGGGGAGCGATATCACTTACCAGAAAACACACTGAAGGTGTGGCAATAAGCAAGAAGCCATTTACCTTATGTTAACAGGAGCCATATATATATATACATATATATAAAATGAAGTAGACCTGAACTAGAAACAGACTCACAAGGAGTTGGGATGTAATGCGAAGTGTGTGTGTTTTGTTTGATTGTTAAATTTTAAATCTTTTTTTCAGTTAATTATCGGAGAAGATGGGACAAACGGTGTGAACCTTTCAGGTGCCTTTGCTGATGGTGTAATCCATATGAACATGGCTGCTTATGTTGTGGAAGGCATGTAAGTAGACCATAATGAATTGGTTTCCGTAAGTACAGGTGTTTCGATTTGTTGTTTTAGCGATTGATAGTTCAGGCATTAGGCAGAGTGTACAGATAAAGCCCAGGTGGAGTTAAAGTCTTTTTGATTTTGTCATGTCTAAAGCCATCAAATTTGTGACTCAAGTCTAACTCAAGTCCAAGTCATGGGACTCAAGTCTACACCTGTAATAAAGCTGTGCAAAGGTCTGTGTCAGTTTAAATTCCTACTGGCTACTCATGGCTACTGGTTTCATGGTCTTTGTCTTTATATAGTGGCTTAAAGTGGTACCATACTGACACCAGGCCATGAGCTTAGTAACACTATATTATAGCCTCCCTATGGTATATTCTGGCAATGTAAAGTATCTCAAAAAAGTGAGTACACCCCTCGCATTTTTGAAAATATTTATTGTATCTTTTCATTAGACAACACTGAAGAAATGACACTTTGTTACAATGTAAAGTTGTCAGTGTACAACTTGTATAACAGTGTAAATTTACTGTCCCCTCAAAATAACTCAACACACAGCCATTAATGTCTGAACCACTGGCAACAAAAGTGAGTACCACCTTTAACATGAGACATTAGTACATTACAACAACAACAACAGTACAACATTAGTAGCATATACATATTAAATCTTTTTCCAGCCTGCCATCTAGCCTAGACTTTAGAGTGCAGTGGAAATAAATCATGTGGCTTTATTGCAATCTTTTAATGAATTTTAGCACTGTGTGCATATTTTTGTGTTTAATTTATCAAAGAAAATCAATCAACCAATCAATCAATCAATCAATCATGCAGCAGACAGCTCGGTGCATGGCTGTATTGCACCTCTTCTCCCACTAAAGAGCGCAGTATATCACCAAAATACTAAACTGGCACAAGCAAAGGAAAGAACTTGTGCATGTGTTTCATTGTGTGACTGCATGTATGATCCAATTAAATTTTAAAAAGTATACAGAATTAGTGCAGTCAAAAGAAAACTTTATTCAAAGTTTTGGATATGGCAGGCTGCGTCTAGATTAGCATCAGTATTAAATGACCACATAACTATTCCTACCCTCATCATCAGATACAAACTTCCCTATCTGGCATGACATGACAATGTAAAGTATCAAGGATCTCTATTGTGATGGGGCTTTCTCGAATTTTGTTGGTCTGCGACTCAGTGTAACCTTTCTGAGCCCTCTAATCATACATTCAATTCAAAACAGTCCCAAACCAATCTACAGGATCTTGACTCCAAGCATCATGTAATGAGTCAGTATAGCCTATCATTTCAGATCCTTTGTTGGCTCTTGGTCTGTTAGTTATAGGACTTTCTTTCTGTTGAATTCCATTTTGTTCCATCCAATCTATTTTTATTTATTTATTTTTTTTAAAATCTTTTAAATCTTTTTTTAATCTTATGCCACAAATTGATCAATGGACTGACTGACTGACTGACTGACTGACTGACTCATTGATTGATTGATTTTCTTTTGTGTGTGGAAACAGGAAAAAAACAGACGTGACGCAGTCTCCCATGGAGCCATTACCTGTGCCCCAGAAATTACACTTCAACCTCACACCTGAAATTAAGATGGACATTGAAGAGGCCAAGCAGCACATGGACACGTGAGAGCAGCTTTTAGTTGTAACAGACACCCAGTGAACAGAATGATGATTAAACCCAGAGCCAACACTTTGGAAAATCTTTCTATGATATCTGCTACAGACAGCATGAAAAGCTAACGTGCTATCCATCTATTTTCATCCACTTATGCGGGGCTGGGTAATGGAGGCTGAGCACTCCAGACATCACTTTCCCCAGCAGTGTTTCCTTACTCCTTTTGGGGGATCCTGGGGCGTTCCCAGGCCAGATGAGATATATAACCCCTTCAACAGGTTCTGGGTCTGCTCTCCACTCAAAGCTTTGCCTTGTGGCTCAGCTTCCTCTTCACCATGACAGTTCCGTGCAATGTATGCATCACTGCAGATGTCACCCCAAACTGTCTTTCCATCCCATGCTTATTTTTACCCTCACTCATGAACATGACCCTGAGATACTTGAACTCCTCTACTTAAGGCAATCATTCTCTCACAGCCCAGAAGAGGAAAACCCTTTTTGATCCAGTCTCCTTTTTTAAAATTAGGAACCACCACCTTGGTCTGCCACATCACAGGCACCATATTTGACACTAAAACGGCATGTCAGCCAAGATAGCCCAACAGTGTCCAGAGCTTTCAACATCTCAGGACAATTCTTATCCACATCTGGCACCTTGCTGAGGCACTTCTTGACCACCCAAGCAACCTCTGCTAGGAGAATGAAAGTTCTCCCAAGTCTGCAGACTCTGCTTCCTCAAGGCGTACCACAAGGTTCTGTGCTTGGACCAATCCTTTTCAGTTTATATATGCTTCCCCTGGGCAACATCATGAGAAATCACTCTGTAAATTTCCATTGTTATGCGGATGATACGCAGCTGTATCTATCTATGAAGCCAGATGATGCTGATCAGTTACCTAGACCACACGCATGCCTTCAGGACAAGCCTGGATGAGCTGCAATTTCCTGATGTTAAATTCAGACAAAGCTGAAGTTATTGTTCTTGGCCCCAAACACCTCAGAAACTCCTTTTCTAAGAATATAATTTCTTTAGATGCCATTGCTATTGCCTCTAGCACAACTGTAAGGAAACTTGTCCTTATATTGGGTTAAAATCTATCTTTTGCCTCCCATTTAAAACTGCAAGGAATGCTTTCTTTCACTAACATAGCAAAAATTAAACATATTCTTTCTCAAACAAATGCCGAAATTTAGTGCACACATTTGTTACTTCTAGGCTCGATTACTGTAACTCCCTATTATTCGGTTGCCCCAACAAGTCTCTGAAGTTTCTCCAACTGGTGCAGAACAGTGCTGCACATGTACAAACGGGAACCAAGAAAAGGGATCATATTTCTCTTGTTTTAGCTTCTTTGCACTGGCTCCCTGTAAAATCCAGAATATGAATTTAAAGTCCTCCTCCTTACCTACAAAGCTCTGAATGGACAGGCTCCATCATATCTGTTGCAGCTCATAGTTCCCTATCAACCCTTAAGAGCACTGTGCTCTGAAAATGCAGGGTTACTTGTGGTTCTCTGTAGCCAGAGCCTTCAGTCGCCACACTCCTCGTTTATGGAACCATCTTCCAGTTTTGGTTAGGGAGGCAGACACCGTCTCCACTTTTAAGGGAAGACTTACGACCTTCCTCTTTGATAAAGCCCTGGTTAGGCTGATGTAGGTTTTGTCTGCCAGGGGACTTTCTAGGATACACTGTGGCCCTTTTTCCTTCTCTTGCTCCCTCCATCTTTAAACACACACACTTGTTTCTTTACTGCATTACACTGACTCGGTTGACTCTCCGGAGCATTCGTGCTCCCTTGTTTCATAGTTTTCCCAGATCTTGGTTGCAATCTTGGCTGCTCCTGGATTCTGGTGATGGCTGTGGTAAGGCTGTGACCTTGCCTTTGGCTGTGCTCATGCTGTGGCTGCACTGATGCTATACCCCCCATTACAGGGAGTTACAGGAGTTTTTCCTTAGACGCTGTGAGGGCAGAGGGATGTCGTATGCTGTAAAGCCCTTTGAGGCAAACTGTGTTTTGTGATAAGAGCTTTATATATAAAATTGAATTGAATTGAATTAAGTCTTAAAATTGTTAGAATAAAAAGTAGCTGCTGCTCATTATGGCTGTACAGTAGCGTCCTTTCCCAAGAAAGTGGGGTCAGAAAATTCAGTCTGATATGGACAGATATAATACTACATAAAGTGTGTAATGGGCCACATTTGCAGAGGAGAAAATGTATATTTTACATAGTTTATACGTTTATACTGCAAACATCTGTCAAACTACTTTGAAAAGTCTCACTGTCCAGACATTTGTCCCATTTCTACCACCACAGACTGGCCCAAAACCTGGATCTAAGCTCTACTACATTTAAACACTTTGGAAAAAATGTCTTAAAGACCTACAAGGTGCGCCCCAATGCTTTTGTCCAGATGGCGCTACAGCTGGCCTACTACAGGTGAGGTGATGAAAAGTCACGTGGAGATTGCTTGTCATTGTATGCAGCCTATTTTACACTTTACATCATTAACTAAGGGGAACTAGAGAGCTTCAAAGATTATATAAAAAAACCCAACCCTGATCATACAGTCAGACAGTAACAGAGAGTCCTGTAAAACAGATAAAATGAATTCACACAAATTTCAAATGCCCCCAGATTGTGTTGAAAATGTGTGCATCAGAGATCAAGACACAAAATAATCACAGACAGTTCATGGACAGGCTCATCAGCCAAAAACTGGAGTGACAGATAAACAAACAATTTTATCAACGTAAAATGGTATAGTTTGTAAAAGTGTTTGCTGAGCTCCAGTATCTGTTTGACTGGTCAACAAGCTTCAGGGCTGTGTATGTTGGAACAAAAATTTTGCCTAAAAAATGTCTCTCTTTTCTTGTGTCAGGATAAACCAGCGTATCTGTCCCTCACTGGAATATGTGTCAATGCGTGCATTTAAACTAGGGCGTTTAGGTTACATGACTTCAAATTCACCTGCCTCAGCCACCTTTGTCAAGGGCTTTGATGACCCTAAAATACAGGTAAAAATACAGGGAACCTCTAATGCAACTTTAACATAATGTCAATGTGTATCGAAAAAGTGTGCTGACTACAGAGATACTTAGATTGGTATTGATAATGCTATTGCTGCATAGCAGTCAGGCTAAAAACACCAACCACCTAAAAGTGATAAGATGTAAATTTCTCTTTTCTTTCTGTTTTGCACAGAACCGAGAGAAGGTTGATTTATTGGAGAACGCTTTAAAGTCACATGCATTTTACACTGACATGGTGAGTACCATTCACAGCACCATTCAGTACTGCAGTTCAGTGTATGTCCAGTTTCTTTTGTTTTCAGTGAAAGGATAATGGTAGTTACAATTTTATATTCCTACTTCTATTAATACAGGCAGAGCCCTCTACTGTGCTCTATGGGTATTCTCTCCTCCAATTACAGACACACATTTCCCCACTATAAATCTGCATAAATGTAGTCAGCCAATAAGAACACATACAGAAGGGAATACCACGATACTGTCTGTCATCATACACTGGATTCAGAGAGGGGCGTAGGGTCGGTGGGGCCTCTAGGTAGAGGGCTCCATCTTTGCTAACAGAACTATGGTAACACTATCACAACATATGTTGTATCTCAGATAGCCCTCTACTGGACTCAGAGGGTACAGTGAGTGGAGCCCCATGAATGAATGCCTTGTTGCAACTGTAACCAGTAGTGTTTAAGAGGGTAGCCCGAGTTTGCGTGTCCTGGTCAGTTTCTCCCTGTAGAGCTCAAAAGTTCCCTATGGAATTTTTAACCACCATTAGTACTTTGGATCAATGTTGTGCATGTGGATCCCCATGTCATTTACATGCAAGGATGACTTGATTATATACGGTGCAGTTTTCAAACTTGGAGGAAAAGTCAGGTACACAAATTCTGCACGAGGAAGAAATGGAATTTCCCACATTTGTAATATTTTAAGGATATTCAACATGATCAGATACATAGACTACACATTAAACCACATGTGGAAATCAACTTTGTAAACAAATTGAATATCCTCCTTTTGAACAGGCAGTTAGAGGCCAGGACATAACCTGCCACTTCTGGGGCCTGAGGCTGCAGGCTCTTGAGGAAAATATTCCCATACCTGATATCTTTACAGACGACTCCTTCGACAAAGTCTTTGACACCAGACTCGGTACAAGTTATGTAAGTATTGAAACTATGACATAAAAATGAAAAGACCAAAATATTGCACCAAAGATAGCCAAGCTGATTGCTCTGTAGTCTCCAACAAAATGGTTAACAGGTTAAATATTCTCAGCAGCACGGGCAGAAGCTACCACAAAATAAATGTTTCTTTTGTGGTAGCTTCGGCTCATGCCATACATTGTATTTGTGACCATGTTATAATTATGGTGTAGGTCAAAACGAAAAAAACCACACACTATTTCTGGTGCACGGTCCTTACCACTGTGTCCTTTGTTTTACTGAACATCCAACATGCAGCAGCTTGTTAGAAAGTTAATACTGAAAATGCACAGAAATAGTCATTGTTTTGTTTTTACGAAAAGTGCCTGAATACAGACTGTGTGCCAGCTGCATTTGGATACCAGAGTGTAGCTTAGGCCGCACACTGATGTCCAAAACCAGGTAACTGAGCCCAAGATATTAGTTTCACTGTTTTCACTTACTGACAAAAACAAATAGGCCTAATGAAAACAAATAAAATATTTTGTTGATCACACAGCTGATGGATAGAGCACAGTGACAGAGGCATACAAAAAGCAATTTTTCCTCACAGCATCTGAACAGTCAAATGTTCAGTAGGTGAAAGTGACTTCCTTAGACTTCTACAGAAGACTTTTTTTAGTGCCTATTTTTGTCAGACTTTAGATGGAATTCTTTATAAGTACGATGACACGTCACTCAGTCTCTCACCCAGCTACTCTGCTGCTTTCCTTGTTTTCAGGGGCAGATGTAATGATTTGGGGGCCTTACTTTGAGTTCAACCATTCTCTAAGTGGGAATGATGGTGTGCTGTTGGCAGTTGTAGAAGAAGTTATGCTGTTCTAAAGCCTCAGTGTAACTAATATAGACAATTGCAGGTGATGAATTGCAGGAAATTTGTTTTACATTACAGTTTATTTCTGGGGAAGTACATAATATACACATATGTCATGCCCTTGCTACTGTGCATACTGCACCAAAAGAATATTCTCTCTATTTTATAGAAACACACATCAGAGGTCTCAGTACTACAAGATTAACTAACAAGTGCCTTTTCTCTTCTGTCCCTGTTCATCAGGTAATAAACCCATCTGGAATTCTTCCATGTTATGGCCCTGAAAAACCTGGAAAATATGAAGTGCTCTACAGTATTAGGGAAGATCACATTGAGATTACCATTGCTGCTCTTAAAACTTCTGAGACTCAAGGAGAAATTTCTAATGTAGGACATTTTGCCCAAGCTGTGGAAGGTGCACTGTTGGACATGAACACCCAGCTGGAACAAACTAGAACAACAACTAACTAGAACAAAAATCCTTATTGCAGACAGTTGGATAAGATCAGTGTCATGTCTGCTCTTGAACAGCATTCTTTTGAACAAATTACTAATAAATGCCATACTTTTGTTATATTGGACCAAGAACATGCACCATGAATTCTGACATTTCCAAACTAATTATTTGCAAATGCACCATGTTGTAGAAATGTCTCCATTAAAGTGTATTCCAAAAATAAGTGGTGGTCTCTCAGAGATTTAATCAGAATCAGAAGCATTTTACATAGGTAAAAGTCCCAACCAAACATCATCATTTTCTAGTATTTCTAAAAGTATGTATTAAAAAGTCATAGTAAAAAAAAAAGAAAATGAAAATCTAAAAAAAAACAAAACATAGTATAGTATGTCCTCAAAACTGAATAAAAATGTCAGAATCAGAATCAGAATCAGAAAAAGATTTATTGCCAGGTATAGTTAACACAATACGAGGAATTTGTTCTGGTGGGTTGGTGCAACATAAATATAGAGAAAAAAAAACAAAAACAAAACAAAAAAAAACATAAAATAGAAGATACAAATATGAAATAAAAAATATAAAAAGTACGAGTCTAGCAGTGCAAAACACAGTATACTATGTCGTACAAAAATGCATAAAAATGGCACTGCATAGTTTGGCGTCCAACATAACATGAATTCATCACTGTAAATGTTTTTAAATCTGTCATTAATTTTATTTCAGTTGGAAATGTGTTCCAAAGTTTACAGCCTACAGCCTATAGTCTACAATATTGTATGTTACAGTTTCCGTTCACCGTGCTTCTTGTTACTCTGTTGCTGTGCTGTCTCTGAACATAGGTTCAGGGGCCAGATTATTGATACACTTAAATTTTGGAAAACATAATTGCACATAACTTTGAAAACTAAAAAGGTTGTACTTTTTTAGTATGTGGCAGTGATGCCAGTGGACAGTTTTTTTGTACATTAATTTTGGAGTACATAATAAACTATGACATGTTTAGGAATGTTTGGACGACATACTATCCTAAGAAGTTTTAATGCATTTTTGGACGACATACTATACTATGATATTTTTATGCATTTTTGGAAGACATACTATACTGTAACGTTTTCAAGCATTTTTTGGACAATGTATGACGTTTTTATCCATTTTTAAATGTCATACTAAATTATGACTTTTATATGCGTCATTGACCAACATACTATACTATCACATTTTCTGCATTTTTGGAAGACACACTTTGCTATGACATTTTTATGCATTTTGGATGACATACTATACTATGATATTTTTATGCATTTTTGGAAAAAAAAAAAAAACAACACCAAAATAAAAAAGAGCAGAGGCAGAAAAATGACTTTATTTCAACTTATTTCAGGTTGAAGAGCCTCTTCACGGATACTGGAAGGCATTATTGTTGTTGGCATCACTGTTATTGGCATTATTTATTTTCTTCTTTATGCTTGTTATGCTGATAATTGAAGAATCATGTTAACACATTACTAATGTTATTGTTTGATTTTTAACTGTAACGTGATTACTGACTTAAAAACAGTAATATTCTACATTACTGCATTACAAACAAACATAATGTGATAACAAGTTACTTACACTCAACACTGGGATCTACGGATGTGAAGTCCAGCAGCTGCTCAGCGTGCAGCAGTTTAGCAGCAAGCAAGCAAGGCTAGCTGCTAACAGCCACTGCTTTATTACTGCCAAATTAGAGGTCATAACTCACACTAGGCCTGGACAATAAACCCAAAATTTACTGATACCGAAATTTATGACGATAACCAACGGCATTTTGTCCATGTTGGTATATTTGGTGTTTTTTTAAAAAAAAGAAAATAAAAGTTGGTTTTGGTTGTGTGTAGGTAGGCTATGTTCTCGTGTCCCTTAAAGACGCTGTACTACGTCAGAGACATGACTCCACCCCATCCAGTCTGTAACAAACAGGGAAAGAGAGGTGAGGAGATGGAGGGTGGTTCAAAAGTTGTAGCAGCTGCTGCGGCGGCTGAGGTAGATGACGGTGTGGTCGAGGGAGAGGGTAAGCAGCTTGTTCACTGCTGAGTTGAGACATGTTAAGCACTTTGCAGCCACATCCAATCTCTGGTCCAGTCGCACCATGGACCCACATATCAGTCTGACAGTACATTACATCGACGACAAATGGAAATTGCGCACCATAGTGCTCGAGACCGCATATTTTCCATCTGATCACACAGAAGAGATGGTCGGACAGGGCTTAAGAACGATGCTGTCTGCATGGGACATCAGGGAAGAGGACCTCGTCGCCATAACATTTGACAGCGGCGCCAATATTGTGAAAGCTGCCCAGCTCAATGAATGGACGCGTGTGCAATGTTTTGGGCACCGGCTGCACCTGGCAATCGGTAAGTGCGCAAATCTCAATGGGGATATCTTTTGGTGCTGACCTGCTGTTATATGCTGTGTTTTTGTGTGTTCAATTGTATAATGTAGGACATACTAAATTATTAAATTATGTCTTTTCGCCACCTAATAGAGCTACAGAAGTAACGTTTTAGCTATAGAATTACAGTTAAATGGCTATAGCTATTTTTCCTTCTCTTAATAATAATAATAATAATAATAATAATTATTATTATTATTATTACAGGTCCTCGCAGATGACAAGGCATCAAGGCATCTTGTTCCAAAATGTATGTAACCATCTCATTTGTGAAGCCTGTCCTACACATACTCTATTCTAAGCTCTTTGTAATATCCATATTTAGAATTTGTTTATGAGATTGCATTTTTAATACTTGCAGGATATTTAAGTTATTTTATACTTTTAAATGTATTCAGTCGTTCTCATTTCAAGTAATCTGTGCTTATTAGCTGTTCAATAAATCTTAATTCCCAGTCTTTGTTCCAGTATTTGTTCCAAGCTAAGCCAATGATTTTAAATTTAGTATTTGTAGTATGGATTTGCTGTTTGGTTTAAAGTTATTATGTATTTTTGTATTTATATGTATTTATGTGAAACCAAGAAAGTCCTTGGATGCAAGAAAAACTAAAAGTACTTAATTTGTATTTTCTTCATTTATTTTCAGACAGTGTAGTTTTACAGTCCTTTACAGTCCTTTACAGTGGCAAAATAATTGCAATAAATAGGTCCAGGGGAGTCATACTATCAATATAACTGCCAGAAGACTTTTCTTTCGCGCAGGGGGCGCAGTGGATTAGTTATCTTCCATTTATCGTAATTGAGGTGAACTTCTCAATATATCATGATATTGATTTGAGGCCATATCGCCCAGCCCTAACTCACACTAACAGCTGGAGCTGTTCCAGTGTAAGTTTTTTGCAGGTTAGCAAAATTTCATGGCGCCAACTATTTACTGGTGTTTACCAATCTGTCGTTGGCCTGATCTCATACCGCTCATAAGGCATCAGAACATTATTTCAAGCACTCTTGTTCTTGACTTCCAAGTTTAAACATATATATATATATATATATATATACACACACACAATACACACACACACACACACATATGTATATTACTATTACTATTACTTATTATTTATTACTTATTATTTATACTTATTATTACTGTTTTTTTTAAAGATTATTTTTAGGGCTTTTATTGCCTTTAATAACAGGACAGTTTAAGCATGAAAGGGGGAGAGAGAAAGGGGGCGACATGCAGCAAAGGGTCGAAAGGGCAGGAATCAAACGTGCGGCCGCTGCGACCGATGCAATGAGGATACAGCCTCTGTATATAGGGCGCAGCTCAAGCCACTGAGCCACCAGACGCCTCACTTATATGCTTTTTGGCCCAAATTATTACTACACAGTGGTTTCCCTACAATAAATAATTAAATCTTAAGTCCATGCACAATTACAGTTAATCTCCCTATTTTGATTTTCTATACATAATTAACTTGTGTCCACCCCTACCCCCTTGTATGTATGTCATCCCTGTGTCTTTGTGTCTCTGTTACTGCAAATAAAACTTAGAAAAAAAGAGCAGTAGTGCCATTACAATCTCAACAATACCTATCCCGAGGCAACCTAATGGTGATAACAACGCTTCAAGAAGTTATTGCTTGCCCAGTGGATGCTAAGTTTATGACCTTCAGACACAGACAGACATTCCCAGTCTTTGTTCCAAGCTAAGCCAATGATTTTAAATTTAGTATTTGTAGTATGGATTTGCTGTTTGGTTTAAAGTTATTATGTATTTTTGTATTCATATGTATTTATGTGAAACCATGAAAGTCCTTGATGCAAGAAAAACAATTAGTTTAAATTAGTTTTTAATAATAAAGTAAAATGTAAAATGAAAGTTGCAGTCTTAAATTCAAAGACATGAGAATGGTACCAGTCTTATCTAACTCTCCAAAATATATTAATTCCCCAAAATATTGCACTGTTACTTAAAGTCGTTATATTATTATAATTGTAGTCATGCCTCTCTGTTATTTCAAGTTTTTTCTTAATTTGGTCGCACCACACCTGCCATAGTCAATACGTCATACTTCCCCCTGGCAAGATCCTCAGTCACTCTGTGTAGTTTCAATGGGTGACCAGTAGTTAGAAGCTTGTTGAGTGCGTTCATGCACAAATGTGACCCGCCACCAGAAAACCAGCAACAAATCGTGTAAAGAAAGAAAAATCTTTTTTTTTTTAAATTAGTAATTTTTGTTTTTTTGCAGAATATGCAAGTTGAAATCACGAAGAAGCCATTCTGTGCTTCGAATAACAGTATTGGGGGCCTTAAACCATAAAATTTGTATTTGAATCTGGGTTGTTTGATAGGAAAAGCCGATTCCTAGTTGGGGGTGTGGTGATACCACAGTAAATTAGCATACTAGCTTTCTTTGGCTATTCATGTGCTTTGTTACTTTTTTTGGCCAATCAGCTGCACATGGCTACTTAAGTAGCCGCTTAAGTACTGCTACTTTTGGAAGATGTGTGTGTTTTCATCATTGAATGAGGATGGAGAAGGAAAAACGCATTGCAGCAGAACTGAATAGGGGCTGTTACAGTGCAAATCTTTACCATACTTCTTCAAGAAGCCAGGTGCTTCTGGTCATGCTGACACCGATCTCACTTCTGATTCTAAACCCAAACTAGAAGATAAAACTGAAGAAATCGACGAGAGCAAAATGCTATGGAAGAAAAAAAATCCTCTCCTCGCGACACAGACGTGTAGCCGCAAACTTTCTCCAGAGGTTATGTATAACATACGGATGGATTCTTTAGTGGCCGAAAGAGAGTGGCAGGACGAGAATATTTGGACACCTTGAGGCAAACAGGCATACAGTAGTTACTCCTGAGATGACTACATCCACCAAGACGCCTGCAACAAAAAGAAAGCACCCCCAAACTTGTTATCTGCAGGAATACTTTCTTTCTTTCGTGTCTTATGGGGTGAGTTCATTAATGTCCAAGTTATCTACACTACATTAGTGTTCATTCGAAGTCACATACAGGGATTACAAACTGTTTTTCATGCTAGCAGCTATCTTTAAATAATCCACTGTCAGTTTCAATAATGTCCAAGTTATCTATCTAGCTAGATCAGTATTGTCATTTTAAAATGCAATGATACGCACATCGAAACAGTGAGCATCTGCTATTAATTTGAATAACACACCAACCTGATAATGTGCTTGAATAATGTGTGAATAACACATTCATAGGTGAATAACAATAATAACAATAACACATCCATGGGTGCATGAATAAAGTATTGACTGTCCTGTGGGCTAACAGATGTCACTGATAGCTAGACCGATAGGGGTTTGGATTTATGTAAATGTGATGCAAATGAACAGCCACTGTTCCCTGGCTCCCCAGGTATGTGAGAATCTTTCCTGGAAACTTTGAGGCTGGATTTCTCACAAAACTAGTTTTAGGAGTGCCTACATTCAAATGGCCACATCTTCTTCAAATATTTTCTGATTTTCATGTGTAAGACATTGTTGGAAAGCTTAGGAACTACAGTTTCAGAATACTTCCATGGCTGGACACGATGAAATGAAACTGTTATAAAGCTTGTATCTGTGATTGTCATGTTTTAGTGTAGCTTAGCCTTGCAACTGTGATAGCTTTGTAGTAGTTTAGCTTGTATCTGTGAGAGCTTTGTAGTAGCTTAGCCTTGTATCTGTGATAGCCAGGTGGTACTGCCACTACCTGGAGCTTGCATAAACGAAGCCTGGGTCTGTTGAAGGTGGCAGGGCAATTTGGGCTGCATAGGAGCAGTGAGAGCTGGCACTAGGGGAGTGGCCGTCCGTGTGACAGGGAGATCAGTGACCCTAGGTTCTTCATTGAGTGCTTATCCTTTTCTGTAGCACAAGTTTCTTGTGTTTTTGTTGAATATAGCCTTGCTAGTACCAAATAGTTCCTTTGTGTGTTATTTGACTGGTATGTTAGATGCATATCAGTGGACAAAGGTGAACAAATTGGACTGTTGCTTGCTAAAATAGAGTGCCTGCCCTGTGTCTTTATGTTATTGCTATCATACCATTGAAAAATGCACATCATATTGTGTGCTTTTTGGGAGCTATGCACGTCTTTATTGGTTTTGCCATGAGGACAGTTGTCAAAATTGCAGTAACGCTTTTTGTCCACAGGAGGACGGTGTTGTTAACTGTTTATATTAGCCAGGAATTTCGGAGCAGTGTATTGTTGCCAGTTTCTTTAATATATTAAGCAGAAGGTTTAGATTTAATTAAACTGTATATTTTATTTCAGCATTTAAGGCCGATGTATTTTTATTTCTTTTGCCTACAGTAGAACCGAACAGATCCATTTCAAGTGTTCATTTAAGTTTATTTTGGAATAAACTCCCCGTGCCCTGGGTGGCTGTGGCTGGTTATTGAGAGTGAATGGCTGAATGTGACATGTAGTGGAAAAGCGCTTTGAGTGTTCGGAAGACCAGAAAAGCACTATACAAGCGCAGTCCATCTACCCTCTGATCGGATTTCAGTCCTTGGAGGATCTATTGAGCCAGCATCACAGAGATCCCATCTCCGTCACGTGTTGTTTGTTCCAGCAAGGTCCTGAAGTCCAACAGTGCATCCTTCACAGCTAGACACATATCTGTTGTGCTATATCCTTCGTGGGTTTTGGAAGATTTAAGAGTGGCCACTGTAATATCAATGCAATCATCCATAATACTGTAGAGCACATCGTATTGTCCAGGTTCTTCAGGGCCAAAACATGGCAAACATCCAGCCATATTTGCTACCTGGTGAAGAGAGACGGAAGTGAAAATGCAGTTGTTAGTTAATGCACTCAGACTTTAATATGTGTTTTTGTGAAATATAGGAAATTTTCTTTTTGGGGTAAGCATGCATTTTTAAAAACATTTACCCTGACATATTCTATATGTGTGTGAAATGATTCCCTGTCTGTCAGGAACTTATTTAAGATACATCGACATGCAGGGCCACACTCTTTGGTTTACCTAAAAGTTCACAAAGAAACAAGTAAAAATCAAACTATGTGCAAATGATCACTATTCACATACCAACCAGGTCAAGACCCTGCAAGACATAAAGGCCAAGTCTGAAAGGGAGAAGAGTTGCTCAAGTCTGTTCAGTCTGTGTGTTGCTCTTGTGATACTAGCATCTGGGTAATTAAGGGGTGTATGGTTAGCACTAGTGTAACCTACTGAGCAATCAGCACTCGTGTTTGAGAGTCAGTCCTCATTTGAAGTGACATTCTCATTATATAAAGATTTAGACATACAAATGTGAAGTCTTTCGCAAGAGTCCTTTGCCAGAGGACTAGAGAGATGGCGGATAAACATCATCAAAGCCAAGTTTCTTTTCACTTGGTCTAAAAATCTGCTCCTTCTTATCTGCCATGTGTAAACTTTTCCAATAACTTTCTATGTCACTTTAACCTTTCCAAGCTCCACAAACACCCAACACCTAGTCACGAGGGGCCTGTAGACCTAACAACTACAGTGAGATCATCTCTGTCTATGCCTTCTTGTAATCTTGGATTACGCCAAAGAACATCCCCATCCCTGCAACCCTGTCCTCAGCCTACTCTGTCACCCACGCACCCAGACTTCTCGACAGAAGGGGTGGCACTTGTTTCCTAATCTCCCCCAAACAAAGATATTCTCTCTACCTGCTTTCACATTTAACTCCTCCTTTTAAATACTGTGCCATGTCTGTTACTCATCCAGTGAAATTATACATTGTTGCTCTGCCCATTAGGTCCTCTCTGAGAATTCTAGAAGGAAAATGGCCCCTACTTGTACTTGTGCCTGTACTTCAACATTCAGACTACTGATTCCTACTCATGCCTCTAACTTAACAGAAACCCTCTGTCCTTGTCATCTCCTGGCAGGCTCACCTGACCTCTCCAGTTCTGTAGTCATCTCACTTGGTGTGCACTGACAGAACAACTGAGTAGCTGAAAGGAAATGACAGATCCCTAACTCTCTGAGGACCTCCTAAACTATCCATCGCTTCTGACCTGGTTTTACACCTCCTTGTCTGCAGCTGAAAGCTAAGGCAGTTTTAAGTTGTGAGGTGCAACATTAACACTTTTCTGCTTGTCGGGGGCAAGTAAAGTCTGTCATCAACTGCTGTCATAAACATCCATCAGCTTACCAACACAGACTAAAACAACACTTTTACTCCCAAAAAATAAAGAGGGTAGAAGGTAAAGAGTAGACTTATTGGTCATTTTTTAAACCAAATTTAAAAAACAAAATTACGTTTGTCCTTGATCCATCCCAAGGACAAGTTGAAAAAAATCAGCAGCTACTATGAAAATTCCATCCAGTTCCTTGGACATGTTGCAGCTGGTGGCATCATTCAATTCCTGCAGTACAGTAATTAAAATTTAAATCAGCTTTGGATGCCAGGGGTTTAACCATGTCTCTGTGAAGATGAGTGCAGAGCAATCTCTGATCTCCCGTTGCTGAGTGACCCTGGCAACTGGACATTAGCCAGAAGAAGGCTTGGTAGAGGAACAGCTCCTGGTCCAAGTCTGGTCAGCCTCGCTCTGGTGCCAGCTCTCCTCCCTCTCTTTGTCTGGCAATTTCGGTTTCGTTTCTCCCCTCTGGTCTGACTTGCTGCTCGGCACATGCCACTGGTGGGGATCCTCTCGCGGTCTGCTGCGTTTAGTCCAATACCCACACAACTTTTCCTGATGTTGATAAGTGCTTCTCTATCATACAAAAGTGGTACTTCAGCAAAAGGGGTCATGGTGTCGAAAAAAATTGAAAAATATAGCAAAAAAGCAGCAAGGATTTGAGGAGCTACTGGCTGCTGCATCTACATGTGCTGCCATCGTCATAGCTTTTCTGAAACAATCTCCAGTGGATGGACATGAAAATATTGGCATGGTGTTTTGTATGTATGTCTTTGGAATGTGCAAAACATTGAAGACCCTCAGTTAACGGCAGCAGCTGGAATACAGTCAGCACAGTCCACTGTGACAGCCCTCGCTGGAAAGCGGTTTAGCTTGGCTGAATTTTGGCTGAATTCAACTGTCTCCTCTCCAGAGGTGCAGGCTGCTCTCCTTATGGCAAAAGTGAGGCAGAGATGAACCGCAATGTAAAAACTTGTTTCCCGATTTAGATTTTGATTTAGGTAAATATTTAGGAACGTGACATAAAGATTTGATTTAACATGTAGTCAGTCATTTTCTGTAACCGCTCGACCTCGTAAGTGACGCCCCCGGGGGGGGGGGGGATTTCACATTTTAAAGTTACATGTAAAATTCAAGATTTTCAAGATTTAGATTTAACATATAACATTTAGATTTATGATTTAGATTTATCATATAATATTTAGATTTATGATTTTGATTGAACATATAACATATAGATTTAAGATTTTGATTTAAAATATAACATTTAAATTTAACATACAACATTTAAATTTAAGATTTAGATTTATCATATAATATCTTGATTTAAGATTTTGATTGAACATATAACATATAGATTTAAGATTTTGATTTAAAATATAACATTTAAATTTAACATACAACATTTAAATTTAAGATTTAGATTTATCATATAATATCTTGATTTAAGATTTTGATTTTTAAGATTTTGATTTAAAATATAACATTTAAATTTAACATTCAACATTTAAATTTAAGATTTAGATTTATCATATAATATCTTGATTTAAGATTTTGATTTAACATATAACATTTCGATTCAATATTAAGGATCAAAAATATAACATTTAGATTTAAGATATAATATCTAACATTTAGATTTAACATATAATATTTAGATGTAATATCTAACATTTAGATTTAACAAATTACATTTAGATATAACATTTAACATTTAAATATTATTTTAAACATTTTTATTCTTGGACATATTTTTTTTTTCGTGAAAGAATAAATCTCCCAAGGCACTTAACCATTGGCACACTATAAAAAATGGTAGGTCTTGGGCACAACAGACTCTCTGGGTGACTCCACCTGTTTTGGCCAAAAGGCTTGTTGAAGTCATATATCAACTATCGACTATATAGTGCACACCAAGACACATGAGAATATTTAGCCACTTAACTATACTGTGGTATTGTTTTGACCTTTTATGTCACAGTTTTAATACTTACATAACTTGTACCAAGATTGATGGTAAAGACTTTATCAAAGGAATTGTCTGTGAAGATATCGGGCATGGGGACTTTTTCTTCAACAGCCTGCTGCTTCAGACCCCAGAGGTGGCTGAACATGTCCTGGCCTCTCAATGCCTGTAAGAAAAGGGGCAAATCAAGTTACTTTAAAAGTCTATCCCCCTCTGCATGCTCCCAACCAAGCAGGTACATTGTCTTTGTTTTGGCTTGCGTGGCTTTTGTCTTACTCCCTTTTCCAGCCATCTGGAAGCAACAGCTTAAAGACAAGAGCCCTGACTACAGATATGGTGGATTTTCTCAGGTGCAGAGAAATTTAACCCCTTTAGCGTAAAATCATTTCAAAACATCTCCATCCAAACAATATCTGCATTCAATCCCTTTTGCACAGATGGTCTGAACCCTGAGTTTCCTGTCCCCCACTGGCTAAGCACACTGTAAAATCAATGTGGTAATGCTCTCTTGCTCTCCCTCTAGTGATTGAAACTAATCAAAGTCCATGCTAACTGAAGTTTTACGGTATGCATGCCATTCCATTCACATTAAAGGTAACAAATGAATTACTCTCTTGGTATTGGTTTTACTTTGAAAGTATTGGAATTGGTGCTGGTATCATATTTTTTTTTAAATGATTCCCGGTCCTTGTTGTCACAGAAAGGCTTTTTGGAGCCATCTAACTGGCCACTCAACCCTTCAAACATCCACTTGAAGCACAGTAATGGGGTTGGAGAGGAGAAGAGGGTGTTGCCTCTTTGGCCTCCTACATGACATACTTCCTGGTTACTATTAAGAAGGGAGTGTTCTGACCCATTTTGGATCCCCAGATCCTAAACCGATGCATTGACCCCTGAACATTCCATATGCTAACCACCAAGTGGTTACTGGAACTGGCTCAGATGGATGATTGGTCCACCAAGGTGATTGATCACCTTCCAGGGAATAGCCTATAGTTAAAAAAGACTAATGATCAGTTGTTCGTTGGCACCATGCACCTTCAGCAAATGCGTTTCACACAGCCTGGTTGATCTCACACCATACCAAGTAGAAGTTCATGATGAACTGAAAGTTGAGCAGCCCCCTACCAAACAACCTGGTGGTACTGCTGGGGCTACTGGCACCTCAAGACAATCTACCCCTCTGCTTCAGCAGCCTAGGTTATAAATAAGTAGGCAGGCTGTGACAACTAACCTTCAGCAAGTCAGGATCACTGTGGCTGTGTTCTTTTTTTTTTAAAGATTATTTTTTGGGGGATTTTTCTCTTTATTTATAGGACAGCTGTAGAATGAATGAATGTGTGAGAAAGAAGGGGAATGACACACAGCAAAGGGCCACAGGCTGGAATTGAACCTGGGCCGCTGTAAAGGCCCTAGTATGTGGGGCGCACACACCAGCAGGTGAGAAAGAGGTTGCCCCTGTGGCTGGGTTATTGTTATCTACCCTTAGCTTCCAGTAGACAGCAGAGCCTGTGTGAGATTGAAAAAAAGTTATGATATGTAACCATTTGGAAGTTCTATTAGCAAAATTTGGAACCCTGTACCTGAAGAATGGGAGGCACCCTGTCGTTCCTCATGTTGCTTGCTGAAGAAGGTGCAAAATGGTGGCTCAGCCTGCATCGTGATACTCCTATATATATACTTTGTTATTGCTGAAAGGCATTCTTATATAAACACTTACATTCTGGGTTGTAAACACTTACCTGACTGGCTGGCTATGTTCATGCAAATTTCAGTGTGTGAACGCATGCTCGTAAGCCTGATTGCTGGAGGAGAGAATACCCATAGATTGCGTACCCACCAAACAGAAGAGGGCTCAAGATTACCTGTACTCACGCGATTTGAACTCATTTTGGTTACAATATTGCGCGGCGCGTTGGACTTTGTTATTGCTGACGCGAATTCTTCGCGTCGCGTGTAATTCGTTGACGCAATTACTGGAAGCTGAAATAAACTTTTGCGGCGTCGTCGCATGAAGACATTGACAGCCTATCAGTGAGATCGTCATCGACGTGCTGACGTATGGACGTCCTGGTACTTACCAGATCTGTGGACCATGCATGTGCATCTAAAGCTTTCTGCAATAAACAACCTGTCCCTTGTTCTGTGTTCTGTGCCGCCTCCGTAGGGTAGCATGCACCCAGAAACAGGAAGAAGACAGGAATGTCATAGCTTAAAGTGGTTAGTTTTTTTAGCCTGATTGCTGTGAAGTCAAAACTAGTAACGCGATTTCATTTAAGCATAGTATCCAAAGCAACCTAAGGCAGTATCTCTGATGCCAACACATTTTTCATTACACAGAGTTACATTATATAAGACTTATTATTACAAGTTTGGTTCTCAACAGACCTGTATTTTGGGGTCATCAAAAGCCTTGACAAAGGCAACTGAGGCAGGCGAGTTTGAATTCATCATACTAACACGTCCAAGTTTGAATGCACGCAGGGTGACATATTCCATTGATGGACAGATCTGCTGGTACAACCTAACAAAAGAAAGGGGAGAAATTTTGTCAACAAACTTTTTGTTCCAACATACATAGCCCTGAAACTTGTTGACCAGACAAACAAATACAGGAGCTCTACAAAAACACTTTTACTAACTATCCAGTTTTATTTTGCTGAGAGCTTCTATTCTTCCATTACTATAGTTTCTGGCTAATGAAAACATCTACTGTGACTTCTTTGATTTCCTGATCACTAGGGGTCTAAAGACAGAGGGATGCCATTTGCTGTAAAGCCTTCTGAGGCAAACTGTGATTTGTGATGAGAAGCTTTATAAATAAAATTGACTTGACTTTTACTAATGCACACATTTTAAAAACAACGCCTACTTTCCCCTTGGCATATAATGTAAAGAGTAAAAAAAACATGCATAAAAAGACAGTAAATCAACACATGACATTTCAGCAGCTCACCTGTAGTAGGCCAGCTTTACCGCCATCTGTACAAAAGCATTGGGGCGCATCTTGTAGGTCTTTATGAAATTTTTCCCAAAGTGGTCAAATTCCTTGAAGCTCAGATCGATTTTTCGGGCCAGTCTGTGGTGGTGGGGATGGAACACATGTCTGGACAGTGAGACTTTACTTATCTAATTAGAAAGGTGTTTCCACTAGTATTTGTCAGCAATTTGACAAATGATAAGTATAAATTGCTGATGCTGAGAAAGATGTACAAAGATGTTGTAAAATGTAAAGATTTGGATTCTAGCTGTAAAAAAAATCAATAAGACAGGCTTATGCAGGGTTTTTTAAGACATATCATATTTTAAATCTTTAAGTCACATTTGAAGCCCTTTTTCTGTAGTCGTTATATTTTAATCCTGAAAATAGTTGCTGCTGTATGTAGCTGTTCACATAGCAATACATGTACATGAAAACTGAAATGGCTGGATTACTGTTGCTCTGGTCACTGGATGTCTATTACAACTACAGCTGCTCTCACGTGTTCATGTGCTGCTTGGCCTCCTCAATGTCCTTCTGGATCTCAGGTGTGAGGTTGAAGCGTAATTTCTGGGGCACAGGTAAAGACTCTATGGGAGACTGCGTCACCTCTGGCCTTTTCCTGTTTCCACACACAAAAGAATGTCAATCAATCAATCAATCAATCAGTCAATCAGTCAATCAGTCAATCAATCAAAATGATATAAAATACAATTTCAGTGAAATGTAATCTGTCGATTCAATTGATGTATTATAAAAGGACTGGAATAAGAATGTAAGATTATAAGACTGGGCAGTCATAGGCAGGGTCTTCATTTCGGATCCCTGTGGCCTGAGGGCAGAAGCTCTTCCTGAGCCTCTTAGTACTGGCCTGGTGTATCCAGTAACGTCTTTCTGACATCCGGTGGATGGGATCTTTAAATATTTGATGAGCTTTATTTTTGCAGCCCCTGATGTAAACATCTATAAGGAAGCGTAGAGCAGCGTCTATTGTTTTTTAGTTGAAGGAGCCCCTCTTTGCAAGACCTTGTGGTCCTGTTTTGGGCTGTTTCTGTACCAGGCAGCTTCTAATCAGGGCAGTCTTGATGATGAAGGAATATAAATTCCTCAGTATTTTAGGGAGGAGCCATAATTTTCTAAGGCAACTTAGGTAAAACAGTCTTTTCCTTTCATAGGTTTGTTATCACACTTGCCATAGATAGACGTATATGAAGATGGACAATCTGTCACTCATCCTGCCCACTATGCTGAGTGAACCAGGAGCTATTACAGAAAGGCGGAGCTGAACTTGTGATCTCTATCTGTACATTCTGCCTAATGACTGAACTTTCAATCATTAAAACACCAAATCAGAACACCTGCACTTACTGAAACTCATTCATTTACGGGTTACTTACAAGCCTGCTACAAAATGACCACACAAGGACATTTGGGCTACACCATCAGCAACGGTATTTGAGAGGTTTGAACCCAATGTTCCATCTTCTCCAATAATTAACTGAAAAAAGGACAAAAGACACAATTACCTTCCAACTTCTCATAATTCTGTTTTTTCTTATCTGAGTGACTTTGTTGCTGATGTTATTCTAATCAGTGAATTTAAAAATGTTGTCTTCTGACCGAAAAGGAAACTTGAACACACACACACACACACACACACACACGCAAACACACACACACACACACACACACACACACACACACACACACACACACACACTGCAGCATGTTTTGCATGACAGTTCACTTGTGTATAATTTGTGGGTGTGTTATATTACCTGCATCACCTTGTCAAACCAGCGGTTTCCACTGTTCAACTGGCTGCCTCCTCCATGCAGTAAGTGACACAAAGTACTACTGCGATACATTTCATCAGACACTGGGGGCATCGCTCCATCCAAACACACTGTGAAGATGCTGCTTTGGATAGCCAATACTGACTCTTTGTTGGTCTTATCTAAACACATCAGGGTCAAGCACACAGAGCAAACGTCATGTTATTATGGAATCAGACTACAAGCGCTAAACAAATCACAAATCAACAAATCAGGGACATTTTCACAGCCGGAACTGGATTTTACCTTGTGGATTTATAAAGTAAGCCTTGTAGTATCTCCACCAGGCATGCGTTACCATGGACAAAAGGATAATTTAACATGCTGTTGTGAATGATTCGTCAGTGTTTGTTTAGTTTGACTTGCATGAGAGCAGAGTTATTCTTACCCTTGATGAGGTTGTTGTAGACTTTGTGCCAGACGTCACGACGCTGGGTGGTGAGGATGCCTACAGGCTCCATGGTGATCTCTAGTGAGGCGCTGCAGATCCTCTCCAGCTGAACACAGAGTTGATCCACTGTCAGTGGACTCCCATCACTGTTGTACACTTCCAGCTTAAAGAACTGAATCCAAGGGGAGGAAACATGGACGCAAGACTGGATTAGCAACTGAGCAAAGTCCCCGACACTCAGGCCTCTGCAGGCCTCAGGTTGTTGGTGACAAAATGACTTTAAAATTAGTATTTCTACATACAACTTGAAATTAATGAAATCAATAAACTAAATAAATATCACTATGACCCCTCCTAAGCAAACTGTTCCTCACTCAGTTTCATCAAGACTTTGTATGAGCATCTCAGTATGTTTACATGTATTTCAATGATCTGAGAATTCCCTGATATGGGCAGAAACCTGAATTTAAAATCAGCAATGTGAACAGGAAATTTGTATTCCCATTTCCAAGAATTACCTGGAAAATACTAAATTTCTGCAGGTTCAGCATGTTGCTACTTTATACCCTAAACTAGATTACTTAAGGTTCTAAGTAAAGACATCAGAAGAAAAATGTTGCTGTTCCAAAAACGGTTGGTCTGAAGGAAGAGATCAAGCTTTGTGCTGTAGCATGCAGGCCAGTTATGTAGGTCAGACATCTTGGAGCATAGACATAAAATGACCATCTGGTTAATTTTCTGAATAAAACACTCTGTTTACGTCTGATTGTATTTCACTTAACTACATCAACAAAAAGTCACAATTAGCGGATCCAGGCCTGGAATCAACAGGTCAGAGGTTTTCAGAGGTCACTACCGACAACACAGATGAAGGGAAGCTAATTATGGAGATGGAAAACCACAAAATTATTTATGACACCACACATCCTTTTTATAGGGAGGGACAACCATAGAAAGAAAATGGTGTGAAACAACTTATTGCGAGTTATAAGAGTGAATGGAGTTATTACTTCTTCTTCTGTACTGATATAATGCCCACGATTTTGTGAATTACCACGGAAACTCCTCGGTCTCGACACTTCAGCTGATCTGGCAGTGCTGCGCTGTGCTGTGCTCAAACCACAACCTGTGGGAATTGACGGATGAGGGAGCACCGAGCAAAACTGCAGCAGAGCCATAATGCAATGCACATGCAAGCGGTGGAAGTCCTGGGTTACTTTATATATATATATATATCTTTTATTTAACCTGATAAAAGATTCATTGGGATTTAAATTTGCCTTTTCCAAGGGTGACATGGCCAAGAGGGCAGCTTAAAACAAACTTACAACAATAAATACCGACAGACAAATATAACTATCAAACAAATACAACTATCACACAATACAAAGAGCGAGCACAATCTCCAGTTGAAATGCGAAAAGCGCAATTATCAAATTTCAATTGTCATTGGAGTAGCAGTCACATTGACCAATAGTGCAATTTTTTCGGCCTTATAAAAGTGACTTAAATTTCGCCATAGTTATCAGTTCAGACAGCTTTAAGTCCTTGTAAATTATTCCAAGTGGAGGGGGCGGCAAATTTTCTTTGCCAAGTTCTGTGCAAACCTTGGGGACCGACGTCAAAAGAATACTGTGAGAGTGCAGGCCATATTGATTCTGTTTTTACACATATAAATACATAAATAAGAGGGAACCAACATAATTAGACTCTTGTATATAAAAACCGACCAGTGTGTGAGAGCCTGCGGACAGAGAATGTCAATTAGCAGCAGTATACAAAGCACAGTGGTGTACGCAGTACCCATAGCCAGTAATGTAACCGAAAGCATAATGGTAAACAGTGTCTAATTTCTGGAGGCAATGATCAGTTACATTCATAAAAAGCAGATCACCATAATCCAACAAAGGTAAAATATTGCAGAATTCAAATTTTTCCTTGATCTAAGTGAGAAACAAACTTTATTTCTGAAAAAGAAACTTAACTTGAGCTTCAGCTTAGAAACAAGGTTATCAATGTGAGGTCTGAATGACAAAGTTTGGACTATAATAATACCAAGATACTTATAGTGTTGAACATTTTAAAGTCAACTCCTTGGGCAGTTATGATCTTAGGAAGAGTAGATGGGAACTTTCCATTTGAAAAGAGCATGACTTTAGATTTCTGCATTTAAAACAAGCTTGAGTTGAGTCAGATGGGGCTGAACAACATCAAAGGCAGACTGCAGAAATGTAAGAGTTTGGGCTGCTGAGGGAGGCGAGCAGTAGATAACAATGTCATCTGCATAAAAATGAAAAGCAGCATTTGATAAATTGACACAAAGATTATTCACGTATATGCTTTGCTGTGAAGAGGCCTAAGTTGCTTTATCAATGTCTCATTTCCACTTTTAGTTAAAAAAAAACAAAAAAAACTTTCTTTTACTCCTCAGTAGGCACTTAAGATATCTGTGAGTATTTTATGCATTTGTGTGACAGTGACAGTAGCGAGATGAAAGGGAATGAGGGGAGAGAGAAAATGGATTTTCCAATACAGACTTGGAATGTTGGAGCTCATGGTTGGTGTATTCCTCACTTGACGGTTTTGTAAGACAGTGATGTGATGTTCCTTACTTGACCATTGTGTACTACAGTTACATGTTTGTCGATGTAGTACTCCATGGTGTCTTCCGTCTCACCAGGGATACGGCACGATGAAAACAGCAGCTCGTGCTGCTTCATACACAGCGGCTTCCCTTTCATGTAATCTACTGGTAGTGTATCACTGAAAATATATAAACATAAAACACTATGTCAGTTATTCAATTGCATTTACAACTCTGGCCATTGATGTCCCTGAAGCCACATCAGCTGGAAGGAACTTTGAATATTGTAGCTCTGCCGCCATCTTTGACTCAAGTTTGAATAAAAAACAAACTGTTGTAGATATCAGTGTTCTCCATATAACTGGAAAAGATAAGGTTTTCAGGTTTAGCTAGTTGTTTAGTAGTAGTTTTACATATAGAAATACTAAGACTGAGCCAACCAAAAAATGCAGACAGTGTTCTTACAACTACAGAGAGCATATTTCTGAACTTGGTTGAACTTCTTCAGGTTTAAGAACTTTCAACTGTATGTTATCTATAAACACCTTAGCAAGTGATAAACATTCATTCAAATTCTTCAGAAAACTGATTTTATATCTCTGGACAAAGGTGTCTTCTAAGAGAGTGAAGCACTTCTTCCAGGCAGCAGTGTTTATATGTAATTGAACTGCTTCTTCTGCTGTTAAATGTTTGTATGTAAAAACAGCAAATATATTAATGAGCTGTACTCAAAATAACAGTTAATTTATTCATTTAAATATATGGTGTGAAACAATAAGTCATGACAGAAAATAATGAAACTGTGGACGATAATGATCTTTTGTACCTGATAAAAAAGAACATTTAATCTCAGTACTCACTTCTCAATCATTATTTTTATATCCAGTGCAGAAAGTATGAGTTTGGCAGCATATCTAAAAGGAGAAAACATGGTTAGTCATTTAAATATTTAAAATAATTCCATCAATTTCATAAAAGAATTGTCCAAATTAAAGAGGCTGAGATATCTTAACTTGAATCCCTTGTATGGGTTGATCTCCCTAAACCAAAATGAAGTCTATCCAAAACAAAACTGATGTATTTTCTCAGCCCTTAGAAAGTTAGAGTTGAAGAGTATGATGTTGGACAGTTATAGAGTATATTAATCACGAGAACACTTTTGATGGAGTTGATCATTGTTATTTCTTTAGGACACTCTGGGCTTTTAGCTTTGGTGAGACATCTCTTCTTCTGTTCTGTTAAAGGAATGTGGTGGACTCAGCCAGTCAGCCAGTGTTCAGAGAGGTATCAGACAGGGTTGTCCCTCAATCTGGGATGCTATATTCTCTGGTCATTGAGCGTCTCTTGAATCATCTCAGTTGAGGTCTAATAGGGTTAGCCTTCTTAGAGTAAATTCAGTTATCATGTCAGAATATTTTGATGATTTCACAGGTCAAACAGATATTCAATCACTCAAACATAAGCTGGCAGTATGTTGTAGATCAATGAAGGGGCTGTTGGAGGACTTCAGCAAGTGAAAAACACCCCTTCCACACCTACTTCCATCCATGGGTAGATGTGGAACTGGAAAAGACTGCTAGTATCTGGGAGTAGATCTGGCCAAAAACTGGGACCCTGGCTAGTTACACCAAGGCTGGGTATAAAAAGGCCAGAGCAGACTCTTTCTGCAGTACCATGCTAAGGATGTTCTACCAGTCTGTGGTAGCCAGTTCTATCTTATTCGCTGTGGGGCTGGGGCATCAGGGTTAGGACAGTTGATGCCAACGAAATCAACAAGATCATCAGGGAGTCCTTTCTTCCTGTGGCCATCAGACTCAACAATTTATCCAGCTCAGGTCAAGGACAGTGGAGACATGGAGACCTGAAGTGACTCCAGCCTCCATTTCAGCTCTGATCTGCTGACTCCTGTCTCTCTCTGTTTCTCTCTCTCTTTCTTTAGCCATATTTACACTGCCTGTTCAAGGTTGTAATATCACATTGTTATGCTGCCTCGCTGTTCTTTATACAATGTCCTATCAGGGGGTCTTGCCTCTGAACCGGGACAGGTGATAGTAACAGTCCTGAAGGTCTGTGTAAAACGTAAAGCCGGCAAGATGTAAAGAGTGTGACATTTTGATTATGTGTTAATGTGTGCCACCCACCAGATAAAAAGCAGCTGTTATCGTAGCGGCTATTTCAAAGGAGAGGAACAACTGCCGTAAATGTCCACAAAATGGGAAAACAATGAGATTCAGGATCTCCTTATCTTCTGAACAGAGGACAAGATCAGCCACCATATAACAGAGAAGGTAAATGATTGTGATTGACATGTCATGCCTATTGTTGAAAAGTGCTGCGATGCAGTGTATAATCACAGGACTCATGATTCCTGTTTATCAGAATGACGAAGGTGTTGGATCGGGTCATCCACTGGGCACAAAACTGCAGTGTGTCAGTGTCTGTGTCTGTTTACCTTATTTGTCCCTTTTTATCTCTGTAGTCCAGTCGAGGAAAGATTGCCGCAGGGCTTGAAAAGCTCACCAGAGGCTTCCGGTGGATGAGGAATTCATTCTTCACAAAATCCTCTGTCATCTACAAACAGTTACATGCAAAAAGTTACACATAGATACATAACACACATACATAGAAAGTCTCTTGAGTTTGTAATGAATGATGCCTTTACTTGTGTGTTTCTGGACATTGTCTTTTAAATTAAGGGTGACGTTACACAAAATGCCTGAATGAACGTTGATGACCAAACAAGGTAAAATGTGATTCCTATTTCCAGAAGGAAAAAGTAGTAACATCTTCTCTTCCTTGTTTTCCATGCCCTCCAGGGTTGCATGAGGTCTAGGAGGCTGAGCATGCACTATGGAAGCATGATCTGATATCACCAATTGTTGTCCCTGGATCAGTGACTAACTTGTTTGTCCAGGATTAACATAACAGCCAACCAATCAGCAGTAGTTCTAGACTGGGATGCCATTCACAGTGTTCCATGCAGAAAAATCACCCATAAAGTAAGGTCAGGAGGTCACAGAGAGAGAGCTGCATGAAACAGGAATCTCCTGTGAATTCGGGAAGGTTTGCAGTATGGCTGTGACCACAGACTATATGGCTGTGACATGCTAGTCATGCACGCTGGCTCTCCAGCTCATTGTGGTGTTGATATGTGAAGTAACAGGTCCTGCTGACAGATGAAAAAAGGTCCAGGAAGGTATCCAAACGAGCCACAGCTTTGCAGACATATATAGCCTTTGTTTGCATTAATTCATTTTTATTTCACGTTTAGGAACCAATACCTGGCGTTAAGTAGGCTACTCCGTTCTAATTTGGAACTAATTTTCGGATCCAAACCCTACTAGTCAGGCAGATTTGATAGGCAGATCTGCCTTAAGAACTCTCATTCTGAAAAATTCTGAAGGAAGTCCAAACGACATTGCTGGTGACTTGACCGGCCTTCTTCACAAGTTCCTCCAAGTTTTTTTCTTGTTTTGGATTTGATGGAGTGAGAAATAGGGGGTGTGGCCTGAGAGAGTGTGAAAGGGGGTGGACATGCAAGCAGATTTCCACCACTTCCATGTGCGTTGCGTTACGGCTCCGCTGCGGTTTTGCTCCGTGCTCCATCATCCATCAATTTCCACTAGTTGCGTTTTGAGTCCGGCATGGCGCTGCACTGCCGGATCAGCTGGAGTGGCGAGACTGTGGAGTTCTCGCGGTCATTACAGAATCACGTGCAGCATATCATTACAGAAAAAAAAAGTAGTAACTCCATTCACTCCATGGATTAATTATAGTGATGTCCATTCACTCCCATAACTTCCAATAAGTTGCTCCATGCCATTTCCTTTCTATGGTTGTCCTTATAAAAGGAAGTGTGGTGTCATAAAAAAATGTGTGGTTTTCCACCTTCTAAATTGGCTTCTCCTGTTGCCAGTAATGACCTCTGAAAACCTCTGACCTGTTGAATCCAGGCCTGGATCCGCTCATTTTGACGTTTTGTTGATGTAGTTAAGTGAAATATGATCAGACATAAACACGGAGTGTTATGTCTATGTATGTTATGTTTATTCTGAAAAGTAACCGGGTGTTTTAATGTTGTATCGCTGTCCGATTTCCTGTCTGCTCTGTGTTAAATTCGACAAAATTTATGCAAAGTGATCCGGCATCCGGCAAAAATAGGAGGCTTGCGGATCAGATACGCACGGACTGCCGGAGCTGGGACGGAGTCGATCGGCAGCGCTGCGAAGCCAGTGGGAACTGACACACAGACTATAGTGCAATCTATTTGCTCCCTCTGCCGTGACAGAGCCGGACAGCACACAGATCTAGTGGAAATCCGGGGTCACTCTCATTGCGTGAGAGTTGGCAGCTCTGTTAATTTCATTTCTCCAGTCATGATAACGATATGATTCCCTGTTAAGTTCTATTGTATATTTGTGTGTGCGTGTGTGTATTGACAGATAGATATATATATATTATATGATTATCAAGTAAATATTAAAACTGACACAGCACCGCTGTTGTTAAACCGTTGATTAGCTGCTGTTGCTAATAAGCTAAGCTACTACGAGAGGGAATGCTCGTGAAAGAGCGCTGTTTGCGTCGAGCACTCTGTCATCTGTGTGAGCGAGCCAGTGAGTTGGAGTCAGTACTTGGTTACACTTGGCTGCACTTGGCCACATTCAGTTTTTTACACATTTCTAAACGTGGAAAAAGAGCTTTGCTTCATGCGCCATTGAGCAGTTCTCATAGAAATGAACGAGGCCCTGCCCCATGGCTGCGTTTACCTCTGGGTTGTCTTTAAAGGGAAATAAACATTTTGGACTTGCTAAGCTAAGCTAAGTTGAGCTAAACTAAGCTAAGCAGGCTGTATGTTGCTTTCTCTTTTCACACATTTATTTTCCATTAAATACAATCCCCAGAGTTTAAACACATATAATAAGTCCCCAACCTTAAAACAGTTTGTAAGCTGGAAGCTGCCTTTTAGCCTGCTTAGCTTAGCTGCACCGCTTGGGCACACGTGGCTGTGCTTAGCTTAGCTTAGCCTAGCTTAGCAGGTAGAGCTAATGTCTAGCTTAGCTTAGCAGATAGAGCTAATATTACCATAAGTCACGTAATATCTATTTTCACACATATGTGAAAAGAAGCTGGCGACCTGGTGCTCAGACAACAACCTGGCACTAAATACCGCAAAAACAAAGGAGATCATTATGGACTTCAGGAGGAACAGAACTGACCCGCCCCCCCTCTACATCAACGGTGAATGCGTGGAGAGGGTCCACACATTCAGGTTCCTGGGAGTCCAGATCTCCGACGACCTCTCCTGGACCGACAACACCACAGCGGTCAACAAGAAGGCTCAGCAGCGACTACACTTCCTGAGAATCCTCAGGAAGAACAACCTGGACAGGAAGCTGCTGCTGGCGTTCTACCGCTCGTCCATCGAGAGCCTGCTGACCTACTGCATCACCACCTGACACAGGAGCTGCACTGAGGCAGACAGGGAGAGGCTACGGAGGACAGTCAGAACAGCCCAGAAGATCATTGGCTGCCCCCTCCCCTCCCTGGAGGACATATACACCACCCGGTGCCTCAGCAGAGCACATAACATGATCAAGGACAGCTCACACCCTGGCGCTCAGCTGTTTGACCTGATGCCCTCAGGCAGGCGCTACAGGTGCATCAAGGCAAGGACAAACAGACAGAGAAACAGTTTCTTTCTGAGAGCCATCACCACCGTGAACTCTCACAAATAACCACCCCGGACACCACAACAGACAATAGACATTATACATCACATCCCTACCTCAATCCACCCGGTGCACACCCTAATTATCTTCCATGTGCAATATATTTCCTGTGCAATATATTTCTATCTGTGCAATATACTTCACATACTGTGCAATATGTCATGCAATACACCGAGTCGCTCTACCCATATTTATTATTTAACTTATACCTCCACACCCGTGTATATAGCTGTATATAAGTCTGATTTTTATTTTTTATTTCTATCTCGTACTTAATTCTGTAAAAAGCTTTTGTACTTTGCACTGAAGGAAGGGAGAAGCTCTCCAATCTCGTTATACACTGTATAATGACAATAAAGAGCATTCTGATTCTGATTCTGATGTCTTTGCCATTAAATAGATCAGAGATTAAATTTAGATTTAGTAATTCCCACACCCAAAAAATGTTCCACAATCCAAACAAATTTATGTGTGTGTGATTGCTGTTTAAATGGCTTTGAAATGGGTGCTTTTTTATTTGTTATTTTTTTAATTTTTATTGGTGGTTCGATCCAGGGACAACACTTACTAGGTGATATCAGATTGTGCATGGCCCCATCCTCTCTCCACTGGTTGTGGAGGCCTATTTTCCTGCATTTTTAATTTTTCGTTTTCAAAATAAAAAGTGCATTCATTTCATTTCATTTTGGAGCACAGAGTGTAATGAGAAATGAAACTTCATTTTAACACTTTACTTTAATACTACTCACCCAGTTCTCAGAGTTCTCTGCTTTCCTCTCCAGGCTTCTCTGCAGTCTTTCTCCGACCCCTCCTTTTTTACGAAACTCTTCAACCAGTTTTTTTGCTCGCTTCAGCTCGTCCCCCTCCAACATGGGCTCCATGTACTGGAGGTAGATGTCACAGGTCTGCTGCAGAGGGGGGACAGGCTGACTGGGCAGGTCCTTCTGATGAGACAGGTTTCTGCTAGCAACCAGGGTCACTGATTCAGGTCTCATCAAGTTATAGGGCTTCACCATCCCCACCTTTATATGAGATATACAAGGATGTTCTCAAATACATGTACACATAGGTTATAACTAGCAATAGTGACACCTGTTTCCTTTTTACCAGATACCAGCAAAGCCTTATTGTATTATAGTCGATTTTGCAAGAAGAAGAAGAAGAAGAAGAAGAAGAACACAAAGAAGTGCACAAAGAAGGGGGAAATAAAGAGGAAACTGGACTCAATAAAATGTAAAGCTAAGTGTGGAGCCTTTGTCCGTCCTCTCTGGCAGTGAGAGTAATTAATAACACAAATACTGTTGATGTGTGTAAGAAAAGCTGTGAGATTGGCATTCTTCTGGTGCACCAGTGCTGAAATGTCACCATAGATAACAAACAGCAGTACTCTGAGAAGTACAGAGATCTGTCCTTGGTGGGAAAAGGCTTAATTAGCATTGTGTGAACTCGTTTGAGTTCATTTGAACTGAATACTTGAAGTGTAAAAGACACTCTAGTATTATCATAATAGCTAAGGGTGTAGAGACCCAATGCAGAAGTTAAAATCAATATGTATAAACAAAATGTTAAAATGTGAGACATAAGAATGCAGGGTAATAAAAACTAGTTTTGTGCTAGGTTAAACAAATATTGCATATATACCCAAATAGTGTTGTCTGGCTAGTGTCATTTTAGTAAGCTACATTATGGATATCATGAACAGACAGAATTAACTGAAAATTTGTTACTTACCAGAGCTCTGCTGCAAACTCTCATCATTGTGCTTTCAGACAAACTTCCACAGACTGATGCTGGACAATATTTACCTATTTAAAGGTAATGTTTCTGCTGTATTTTAGGAGTTGGTAACCACTGCTCTGCTGGTGGCTCGTAGAGACTATTTGACTTAAACTGAATATTAAGAGAAGGTTTATTTGGAGTGGACTATAATGATGTCACCAACCGTCAGACTGTGACATGCAAAAGTGTATTTAACTCTATACACCAGCATTGTTTGTCTGACAAGGGTAGTTATGACTAACCAAACATGAACAATGCTCCATAAATTAACATAAATGTGTGTGTGTGTTTGTGTGTGTGTGTGTGTGTGTGTGTGTGTGTGTGTGTGTATGTGTGTTTGCGTGCACACGCAAGAAGCACTGGCATCCAGTGGTAAAGTTAGTAGTGTGCTTACATCTATTGTTGTTATTCAGTAATTTACTTTATTTGGCCCGCAGAAATATTCTTGTTACTTTTACTTACTAGCATGCTTACAACTGTAACAACATATCTCACTTCTGTCTATCTATTTATCTATCTATCTGTTTGTCCGTCCGTTCATCCCTCCACTCTTGTCATTCTTATTGTTGTCATTCAAGATGACTCGGTAACTTTTAATCTCTTAAGTTTGATCTCCATACAACTACTACTCTTTATACTACTTTTACTTTTAAACCAGTAAAAGGACCTTCTGCTCCAACTCCAACCTAATGTTTTCTGCAAATGTTGAGAGTGAGATACTTAAATGTCAGTTATAACATCCACTAGCTTATTGGTGCATGTTTTTAGTACAAGGCCCGGTATATTATCTGCACCAGCAGCCTTATTTATATTCACTCTCAGAAGGAGTTTCCTCACATTCATTGTGGTTACTGAGCGGTCCTCTGGAGGTGGTGTAGCTTTCACAGCTGAGTCTTTGTTGAGGAGATAAAAATGAGCATAATATGTGTTCAGCTCATCTGGTAGCATGGCTTCACACATGATGGGGGCACTCCTGCTTTTGTAGCCTATGACAAGTATTTTTGATTTTGATAAATCTCTGAAAGACAACTGCTTCTTTTTGGAATTCACTTTATTATAGAAATTTCAACAACAGGATGCAATCACAAATTTATTCTGAAATGGTCAGAATTCATGATGTATGTTCAATACTGTTCAAGTTCCTACTCAAGAATGGTTATTATTCATTTACATTTATTATTATGTTAATGTTAATTTTGGCGGCAGTTTTATAGGTAGTCTTTAGACAAACATGCTTGTTAGTTCCAGTTACATTTTAGTCATTTTTATCCTTTGTAGTTTTAGTCTAGTGATAGCTGTTTTTTCATTAGGGTTATACAGGTATCAGGAATTGAAACAAGGTGTATCAAGTGTCAAAATTTAATGAGACATATTTTTTTTATTATAACTACAAATCCTTGCAAAACTTGGGCTAACATCTGGAGCTGTTCCAGTGTGAGTGTTTTGCAGGTTAGTTAATTCTATCACTGACAACCTGTGGGTGGTCTGATCTCACACAGCTCGTAGGGCATTAGAAAATAATTTCAAGCACAGACATTCCTGGCTTCCTGGTTTCAAAGATTTGTATAATATCCTTAAGATCTCTAAAGATCTATTTTTAGCTTGTCTTAACTGATCTTAGTCAGGGAAAAAGGAAATTGATGGACACTTTTGCCATAGTTTTAATAAATTACATTAACACTGATTCATGTATAGGACATGTAAGAAAATGAAGCAATCTAAATTTGTTTTGTGGCTCATCCCCTTCCACAGCAGTACATTGTTTAGCTTGGTAGGCGTATTTTATGACAGGGTGATTGTTTCTCATTTTCCAGTCTTTGTGCTTTAAATGTAAGGCAACAGTTGGTTTGATTTTAGAACAGAGATAACAATGGTTTCAATCTTATCTGTCTGCAATAAGGACATTTCCCAAACTATTGCACTATTGCTTAAAGTCTGGATTAGCTTTTTATAGTTTGTTCCAGCAGGGTCCTCATGTCCAACAGTGCTCCCTCCACGACTTGGGCAAAATGTGCTACATTAATAATTTCCTTTTCGTTTTCGGAAGTTTTAAGAGCACCCATGGTAAACTCAATGTGATCGTCCATAATACTGTAAAGCACTTCGTATTTTCCAGGTTTTTCAGGGCCAAAACATGGCAAACATCCAGCCCTGTTTATGACCTGATGAACAGGGACAGAAGAGAAAAGGCACTTGTTAGATAATCTTGTAGCACTGAGACCTCTGATGTGTGTTTCTATGAGAAAGAGGGAATCTTCTTTTAGGGCAGTATGTACAGTATGTATCTGTCAGGGTTATTAAATAATTCTTTAAGACACATCTGAATGCAGGGCCATGTTTTTTTCCTCAAAAAGATACAACAAACTATTTACAAATGTTTAGTTTTTATATACCAACCACAGCAAGATCCTGCAAAACGACGTAAAGTGACAGACTGATCATACAAGGATCCAGAGATACAAAGTTTGAGACTTTGCTCCAAATCTGGGAGCCCCATGTAAATACGTACTGTAGACCCTTCTGTCTCCTTCTCTGTGGAACTGCTTTTTCATTTTCTTCCAAATTAGTTTATATTTCTTCAGGCAGTGCAGTTAGATGTGTGAGTAGTGTGAGCTCCATGTTGGCACTGACAGTTTAACAAACCATCACAGAGGGAGGGGGCTTAGCAAAAGGTCGATTTGTCTGTTTCTGTTGTCAGACATGATTTATATTCTACAACCACTAATTTAATATATTTAATGTTTATAAACCAAGTAACACTTCAGCTGTTTACCCTACACACACACTTACTGTCACTTTTACTAATTACACGTCAACTGACAAATCAACTACTTTCACCAGCATCTATTGTCTTACATCCAGACTAAGACAGACACTGATTAAAACAACATTTTTCTCCCAAAAAAAGTTGCCAGAGTGGATAAATCTTAAAGTAGTGAATGTACAATGAATTGTATGTCATTGTACTGTGTAAAACAATGAGGTAATCCTTCCCATTGAGGGTTAATAACGTAATAAGGCAACCCCTCTCCTATAAATATCTCTGTGATTTTCATTTTAAGAACAATACTTTAACTGAGCAAGCCAAACAACATGTGAAAATTATGTTTTTGGCAGACTTTGAGGGCGACTCCGCCTAATTGGGGTAAAAGCAATAGTTGAAGTCATTTACTGGCGCTCACAAAGAAAAATATGAGAATATATAACATTTTTACTATTTTTGTTGCAGAATACAGAGCAGTGGGCTTGGCTATCTTTCATGCAATATCGTCTTTTCATTTTTGTCACAGTTTCAATACTTACATAACTTGTACCGAGTTTGGTGTCAAAGACTTTGTCGAAGGAGTCGTCTGCAAAGATTTCGGGCATGGGGATGTTTTCCGCAAGAGCCTGCAGCCTCAGGCCCCAGAAGTGGCAGATTATGTCCTGGCCTCTCAATGCCTATTAGACAGGAGGATATTCAATTTGTTTACAATGTTGATTTCACATGCGACATAATGTGTAATTTAAGTTTATGTTCACGTTGAGGTATTACAAATCAATTTTCTTCCTCATGAAACATTTGTGGAACTCATTTGAAAACTGCACTGTATACAATCACGTCATCCTTGCATGTAAATGACATGGGGACGCACATACACAACACTAATCCAAAGTACTAATGGTGGTTAAACATGTCACATGAAACTTTTAAGCTCTACAGGGAGAAACTGACCAGGACATGCAAACTCGGGCTACCATCTAAAAGTCAAAGATTTGAATCACTGGTCTGAGACAGACCTGAATGCTGCAGTTGTATAACAGTGTTGATAAAGACTGAGTGCTGTTGATTTTTATGCCAGCTCAAGGATAAAGAGCAAGCCAGAGTGAAAACATGTCTTGTGCAGCTCTGCCATCCTTTCTACACCACAGACATCAGAGGGCAGATCCACCATCACTCTGAAAACACTACTGGTTACGGTTGCAACAAGGTAGTAATCATGGATGTATTATAAGGAAGTCTGGATACAGCCGTGGGGGTGGGGACTTATTCATTCCTATGAGAGCTGCTCAGTGGCGCATGAAGCAGAGAAAACTCTTTTTCCGGGTTTAGAAAAGTGTTAAATACCCGGATCTACTGGCCCATAGAGCATGCGTAGAAGTGATTAACGACAGCCGAATGCGGCCGAGTGTACCCGAGCATTGATTCACTGGCTCGCTCGCACAGATGACCCGAGTGCTTGAAGCGAACAGCGCCGGTGTGTGAGCATTCCTCTCGTAGTAGCTTAGCTTATTAGCTACAGCAGCTAATCGGCAGTGTAACGACAGCGGTGTTGTCGGTTTTAATATTTACGTGATTATCAGATTATCCTGATTGGCCAGCTACATTTTTGCAAATTTATCGTGGGCAAATGCATGCTTGTAATTGGAGGAGAGAATGTCCATAGAGTCCAGAAGGACTCTGCCTATGTTTATTAGAACTAGAGTTACAATGTTGTAACTTCCGTTATCCCTGAAAAGCATAAACTGAACATACACCAAACTGAAGTATTGAGTGGTGTTGTGAATGGTACTCACCATGTCAGTGGACCATGCATGTGCCTTGAAAGCTTTCTCCAACAAATCAATCTTCTTTTGGTTCTGTGCAAAACAGGAAGAAAAGAGAAATTTTACAACTTATCACTTTAAGGTGGTTGGTGTTTTTAGCCTGATTGCTGTGTAGCAATAGCATTATCTATAGCAACCAAAGGCAAAGGCAGTATCTCTGATGTCAGCAAATGTTTTCAATACACAGAGTTATATTATGTCAAAGTTGCATTAGAAAGTACCCTGTATTTTTACCTGTATTTTAGGGTTATCAAAGGCCTTGACAAAGGCAGCAGAGGCAGATGAGTTTGAGCTCATCAAACCTATACGTCCTAGTTTGAATGTTCGCATTGACACATATTCCAGTGATGGACAGATACACTGGTTCATCCTGACAAAAGAAAAGAGAGACATTTTTTCAACAAACTTTTTTTTTTTTCATCATACACAGCCCTGAAGCTTGTTGACAAGTCAACAGATACTTATGTTCAGTAAACACTTTTACTTACTTTTAAGTTTGAATTTGCTGACAGTGTTTGTTTTTCTATTACTCCTGTGTCTGGCTGATGACAACATGAACTGCCTGTGACTTAATTTGTTTCCTGATCACTTATGCATACATTTTAAACACAACCTGAAGGCTTTTGAAATTTGTGCAAATTATTTGATCTGTTTTATAGGACTTTCTGTTACTGTCTGACTATATGATCAAGGTTGTTTTTTTTGTACAATCTTTGAAGCTCTCTAGTTCCCCATGGTCTGTATACAATGACAAGCAATCTCCACATGACTTTTCATCACCTCACCTGTAGTAGGCCAGCTGTAGCGCCATCTGGACAAAAGGATTGGGGCGCACCTTGTAGGCCTTTAAGAGATTTTTTCCAAAGTGGTCAAATTTAGTTGAGCTGAGATCCAGGTTTTGGGCCAGTCTGTGGTGGTAGAGATGGGACATATGTCTGGACAGCGAAACTTTTCAAAGGAAGTTTGACAGATGTTTGCAGATGTACTCAACTAAATTATGCAAAATGATATGCATAAATTATATATAATATACAATTTCTTCTCTGAAAATGTTGCCTATTATACATTTCATGCAGTATTAGTTCTACCCATACTTGGCTGAATTTTCTGCCCCCACTTTCTTGGGACAGAAAACTACTTTACAGCCATAATGAGCAGCAGCTTCTTAGACAGTGGTGTCAGCTGAAATAGCTAGCAGTCCTGCACGTGCCTTAGGGTGAAGTGTCCCCTTAAGTAACAGAAGACCATAGGCTGAGTCCCAAACAGCCCTGGTCCAGTTTAACCTTTGGGTGTAATAAGGAAGAACTGTAAAGGTCTGGCTACAGCTCCTGTCTGTGAGGTCTTCAACTCACACCTTAGAAAGAACATTTTATGCATCCTGGGGGAGGTTGGGGACTTGGAATTGGAGTAGTTCATATTGAAATCCTCCATTGTGGAGGCGACTGTTAAAAGTTGTGGTCAGAAGGTCATAGGTGCCTGTCGTGGCTGCAATGGAAGAACCTCCTGATGGACACCAGTGATGAAGAAGGCCATGGGGCTAAAGAAGCCTGTCAGGCTGAAGAAGTAGGCCTTTTGGGCTTGATTAGCCCAGCAGTATCCTGAAACAGTCCATCTCCCTGGCAGAGGTTGCTGAGGTGGTCAAAAGCTTCTCCGCAAAGTGCCAGATGTGGATGAGATTTGCACTGAGATGCTGAAAACTTTGGACATTGTTGGAATGTCTTGGCTGACACAATGCTTAGTGTCATGTTGAGGTCAAGTAGAATGCCTGTGGAGTGGCAGACTGGGGTGGTGGTTCGCCTTTTTTATAATGGAGAAGGATCTGAGTATTCTGGGGTCTTGTTCATGACTGAAGGTAAAATTATGGATGAGATGGAATGATGGTTTAGGGTGGCATCAGCAGTAATGCAGGCATTACGCCACAGGGAGCTGAGCCAGAAGGCAAAGCTTTCAATGTACCATTCCATCTATCTTCCAACTCTCACCTATTGATTCTCACCTCTCACCTTGAGATCTGGGTGGTGACCAATAGAATGAGATCTCAAAGAGTGGCTGAGCTCAGGCTTAAAGATAGGGTGAGCAGCTCAGACATCTAGAGGGACCTCAGAGTAGAGCCATTGCTCCTTCATGTCAAAAGGTGCCAGTTGAGGTGATTCGGGTGTCGGATCAGGATGCTTCCTGGATGCCTATCATTAGAGGTTTTTCAGGCACATCCAGCAGCTAGGAGGGCAGACTCAAAACATGCTGGAGTGATTCTCATCTGTCATGGAAACACCCCAGGATCCCCCAGGAGGAGTTGGAAAGTGCTGCTGGGGAGAGGGATTTCTGGAGTAAAATGCTCAGCCTGCTACCTCTGTGATCCAGCCCCACATAACTGAATGAAAATGGATGAATAGCACATTGAAATGTCATGCGGAACTTTGCATCCTGTCACACACCCGCAATTAGCATTTTTCTTTTTGGCATTGTAGGTACCAAACCCTGACCACACTTTTAGCATAGTTTATTTGACCAAGAGTTTTCTCTAGCAGACATTGCAGGAAGATTTTCTAAAGTTTTGGCTCTGGGTGTAATTTTCATTCTGGACACTGGGTGTCTCTGTAACTGTCACAACTAAAAGCTGCTCTCACGTGTCCATGTGCTGCTTGGCCTCCACAATGTCCTTCTTGATCTCAGGTGTGAGGTTGAAGTGTAATTTCTGGGGCACAGGTAAAGGCTCCATGGGAGACCGCGTCACTTCTGGCAGTTTTCTGTTTCCAAACACAAGAGAAAATCAATTAATCTATCCATCCACCCATTTGTGACACGAGATTATATGAAATACAGTTTTAAGTGAAATGTAATTTTCTAGACTATGCAAGGTAAGAAGTGCGAAAAGGCAGTTATCTGAATGGATGGGATCTTAATTGGTTATACTGGCTTTTTCCTTGCAGCCCCTGGTGAAAGCATCCTTTTGGGAGCAGTTTCTATTGTATATTTAGTTAAACGACCACTCCCTGCAGGCCCTTGTGGTCCTGATCAGAGCTGTTTATGTAGCAGGCAATGATGATGGGTAGTGACCAGGAGATGTAATCTTTCACCGGCCACTCAAAAAAAAAAAAAAAAGCCAGAGCTAACAAAGGATCTGACGAAAGCCTATACTGACTCACTACACGATGCTTAAAGCCAAGATCCTGCAGATTGGTTTGGGACAGTTTTTAATTAAATGTCTTATTAGAGGGTTCAGAGAGGTCACACTGAGTTGAAAACCAACAAAATAAGAGAAAGCCCCATCATAATCGAGATCCTTGATACTTTCCAGTGTCATGTCATGCCAGATAGGGAAGTTTGTATCTGATGATAAGGGTAGGAATAGGTGGTTATTGTGGTGGTAACTGGTGCTAATCTAGACCCAGCCTGCCTTATCCAAAACTTTGAATCAAGTTTTGTTTGACTTCACTAATTAGAGTATTGATAGACGACTGTATTTTCAAATTAAATTGGATCATACATGCAGTTATACAACAAAAAGCATAGCTCCATGCTGGTGTATTGGCATTTTGCAGATAAACAGTGAGGTTCTTTCCTTTGCTTGTGCTTGTTTAGTATTTTGGTGATTTACTGTGTTCCAGAAGAGGTGCAATACAGTCATGCACTGATTGATTGATTGATTCTTTGATACTACTCATCCAAATATCCCAATAAAGCCACGACTTATTTCTGCTGCAGTCTAAAGTCTAGGCTAGGAGGCAGGCAGGAAAAGGATTTTATATGTATATGCTATGTCTCACATGTCTCATGTTACACTAATACACCTAATAAAAGGACATAAAAAACATTAAAGAGCAGTAGAGCCTTTATATTGAGCTTATTTCACTTTTCACTATTTTTTAAACTTTAATGTTATTTGTGCCATGCCAAAGAGCACAAACATATTTGTAAAAGGGTTTGACAAAAAGAATTGACAACAGATCGGGTGTGTATCCTCTGGGATCATGGGAAATTACTTGTACCCAACTCATTCACTTTTGTTTTTATTTTAGATCACATAATATATGGTTTACCCACTTAAGTGGCTTTTTAACATCCAAAAAGACACTGACAATGTTGGGAGAGTAACTGGTCTAAAAAGGAGTAACAATAAATTGACTGACAGAAATGCATTATGACAAATGTTGATTGTCTCATTATCAGACTATTGTGAATAAATCATTGGGTATGTGTCATTGAAAAGTGCTTTGTAAAAATGAAGGTGGACTCCAACATGGTTTGATTCCATTCATCTGGTGGTTTATGTCAATGTGGGCTCCTAGTTAACTGTCGTGCGTAGTTTATCACAAGTGATTTTGTCAGCTGCCTGCTGAAGCTGCTGTTGGCATTTAAATTGACACGGACCCTGACACAGTGGCCACAGCACAGGTGTGGACTCGACTCACAAATTTGATGACTTCAGACTTGACAAATTCCAAAAAGATTTCTCACTCAGCTTGGACTTTATCTGTTTGATCTTGACAACAGCAAATCAAAACACCTGCACTTACAGAAACTATATATATTATGGTCTACTTACAATCCTGCATCAAAAAAGTGACCCAAGGACATTAGGATTACGCCATCAGCAAAAGCATTTGAGAGGTTTGCGCCATATGTCCCGTCTTCTCCAACAATTAACTGAGAAAAAAGATAAAAAACACACTTAGCATCCCAACTTCTCATGAGTGTATTTGCTTGTGTATATGTGACTGTGTCGCTCAAGTCTACTTCATTGTCTTGTTTGTTATATTACCTGGATCCCCTTGTCAAACCAGCGGTTTCCACTGTTTGAATGGCTGCCTCCTCCATACATCATCTCTCGAAAAGCAGTGCTGCTATACATCTCATCAGACACTGGGGGCATCGCTTGATCCAAACACACTATGAAGATGCTGCTTTGAATATCCGACAGTGACTCTTTGTTGGTCTTATCTGAACACATCAAGGACATGCACACACAGCAAACATCAAGTTATCATGTAATCAGTCTACAAGGGTTTAACAAATCAGTCAGAAATATTTGTTGTCAATCACACTCTGACTTGCATTTTGCATGCCAAGACAAAAGTCCTACAAATGCATGAAACTGATTCAGCATTTTTCTTAAATATGTTAGCATTTTCAAAATTTTGTTGTCTTCCCCACAAAATGTTCTTGTGGAGCAAAGCCATATAATTTTCAAGGTCTTATTCATCTCCAGCTTGTTGGTGTATTTGAAAATTCCTGTTGATAGTATTCAATAAAATAATTTAAAAAAAAAAGGTTTTTGGTGAATTATTAGAAATGCTCTTTTTCATCTCAGCAGCCTTACAGGCAAATGGATGGAAGTCTGTGTTTGATTGACAGTGTTATATGCAGAGGTATTGTAGAGTAAGGACAAGACCAGCAAACAAACTTAGACAAGTCCATCCAACTGCTGACAAATATAGACACACTCCTCTAACTATTGTCAGTCAAACAAGGACATGACCATACAGCTGTTGTCAATTGAACAATATGTTCATCCACCTGTTATCAGTCAAACAATGACATGTCCATACAACTGCTATCAACCAAAGACATGCCCTCCCAGCTGATTCCAATAAAAGACAGACAATCAATCAAAGCCATAACCCTTTCAACTGCTATCAAACACAGACACTCCTCACCAAGTTCTGTCAAACACAGACATGTCTATCCAACTGCTGTCAACCAAAGACAGACATGTCTATCCAACTGCTGTCAAGACATGTCCATCCAACTGCTGCCAATCAAAGCCATGCCCTTTCCTTTCTGTCAATCAAAGAAAGACATGTCTATCCAACTGCTGTCAAAGACATGTCCATCCAATAGCTGCCAATCAAAGACATGCCCTAACAACTGCTGTCAATCAAAGATAATCACGTCCATCAAACTGCTGTCACTTAAACCAAAAAATGTCCGTCCAATTCCCTCACAGTGACACTCAGACTTGTCCTACTGGTAGGCAAACTCAGACATGCCCTTCAAGTGGCTGTAAGTCAGGTGAGATGAAAAGGAGCACTTGATTTCTCAGAGGCTCAGAGTGAACAAAAATTAAGTCTGCCATGGGCATTAAGTATGTCTTCTTCTTCTACACTAGGCATGCATTCCTATTGACAAAATGTTAACTTAACATGTTGTCAGCAATTTTTAGGTCAGCGGTTGTTTAGTTTGACTTGAATGAGAGAAGAGTTGTTCTCACCCTTGATGAGGTTGTGGTGGGCTTTGCCCCAGCTGTCACGGTCCTGGGTGGTAAAGATGCCAATAGGCTCCATGTTGGCCTCTAGTGAGGAGTCGATGATCCTCTCCAGCTGAACACAGAGCTGATCCACTGTCAGTGGACTCCCATCACTGTTGTATACTTCCAGCTTAAAGAACTGAATCCAAAGGGAGGAAACATGGAAGCAAGACTTCATTACCATCTAAGCAATGACACTCAGGCTTCTGAAGGCCTCAGGTTGTCTGTGACTAAATGACGTTGTGGTCATTTAAAATTATTAGTTGTTTTAGCAACTTGTAATTATAAATTCTTATATATGACATTCTCATATTCTCTGGATTCATGTAGACTTAAGAATAAACATTAAAATAATGATAAACTAACTGCCAATTTCAGTTTGAGAGCTGCTAAATTCACTTAAAAGGATAGTTCAGGACTTTTGAAATGGGGTTTTATGTATGGCCATTGTATTACATACAGTAGGTGGTGGTCTGCATGCTCCTGGTTTGTATTCAGGGCATGCCCCCCACAGGGGTTAATACCAAAACACATTTTAGCCACTTTAAAAAAGACCTACCAAAAGAAATTAATTTCAGTCTAAGTGGATACTACATTTAGAGTATTTTCACTGCTTTACCTCTCTGTCGCACAGCCTTTTCCTTTGGCACTACATTTCTCATCTGCTGCCGGCCAGATGTTTGGGTCAGAAAGTGTTGTTTTTGGTGTTACGCGATCTGACTGAAACAGAACTTGACGCTGAAAACACTTTCAATAAAAATCCACTTAAACTGACGTATTTTTTAGGTAAGCATTTTTTAAAGTGGCATAAACATTTTTTGATATCAACCCCTCTATACAGCAGGGTAATGCTGAGCTGTGGGGTGCGCACCCCATCTGTTTCTACAAACTGGGAGCGCGCCGACCACCAGCTACTGTACGTAATACACAGACTATACATAAGTATCTTATAAAGCCGCATTTTAAAAATACTGAACTATCCCTCTAAGTTGGTTAAGATAAGCTTTTGGGATATGTGACTGTGCCTACAATGCAGAGATAAAGGCCAGGAACATCTTTAGAAATTACTATGTATTATTGGACATGATCATGCGTAATGCATGATAAAAAAAGTATATAATTAAGCATAGCAATTTAGCCTACTATGCTCAAACAATAGGATGTTACATCACCTTCCCTTTAATTCCCTTTAATATCACATTGTCTTCCAACAGTGATATTTCCACCAAGCAAAATTTTTCTTCTTCACTTTTTTATATTGAAATATTTAAATGTCACACACACACACACACACACACACACACATACACATATATATATATATATATATATATATATATATATATATATACACACACACAAACTACAGGAATGCCCCTTAAACTGGCTCCTTAGAAAATTTTCTAAGTGTAATTCTCAGTGATTCTGTTATAAGCTTTAGTTCTAGAAAAGCTCAGGCACAGATTTGGACTTCACATGACTGCTGTGTACTGCAGTGATTTGATGTTCCTTACATGACCGTTGTGTACTACAGCAATGTGTTGGTCAGTGTAGTAGTCCAAAGTGTCCGTCTCCAGACCAGGGTTACGACAGGATGAAAACAGCTGCTCATACTGCTTCATACACAGCAGCTTCCCTCTCAGGTACTCATCTGGTAGTGTATTACTGAAAAACATACAAACATTAAACAATATGTCAGTTATTAAATAACATTTAAAATTTTTCACCATTTATATATATACATATATATACACACACACACACAGACACATATATTTATATATATATAAAATTTAATATTTTTAAAGTAATTTTTGGTTCAAAATAAAAATACTAAAACTGAATTTTAACTGACTTTAGTTGAACTCATAACACCTGAGATGGATATAAACTTCACTTAAATTCTTCAGAGATCTGATTTTAAACCTCTGGCTGAAAATATCATTTAAAAAACCACAGTCCTTTCATTCAAGCAGCAGTGGAGACGCTTGTTTATGTGTAATTTAACTGCTTCTTCTGCTGTTTAATGTTTGTAAATAAAAACAACAAATATATTAATTAGCTTATTCAATATAACAGTCAATTTTGCTGTGCAATAGTTGTACTTATTATTGCATTGTGTAAAACAATAAATCATAACAGAAAATAACTAGACTGCTGGGATAATAAGGATCTTTTGTCCAGTTGAAAAAATAAAAAAGAGCATTTAATGTTGGTACTCACCTGTCAATCATTCTCTTTACTTCCATTACAGAATTGATGTATTTGGCAGTAAACCTAGAGAGAGAAAACATGGATATGTTTAAAAAGAAACTCCCACAGTATTATAAAGCAAATATTAGAATTAGAGGCTGAGGTACCTTAACTTTTATATTTCGTAAAGGTTAAACTCCTAAAACCCAAAAATTGAAGTCTTAAGGCTAATCCAAAATAAACCTGTTTATCAGCCTTTTGAAAGTTACAGTTGAAGAGTTTGATGTTGGACAGTTATACAGTAAATCGATCAAGAAAAAGCTTTTGATCACAGTTATTTGTTTGGACACTTGAGGCTTCTGGCTTTGGTGAGACATTTATTCTTCTGTGGTGTCAAAGGAGTGTGATTGACTCAGCCAGTCAGTCAGCATTCAGAGAGGTATCAGACAGGGTTGTCCCTAAATCAGGGATGCTATACTCTCTGGCCATTGAGCGTGTCTTGAATCTATTGAAAGATGAGTTTTCATCACAGATTTTCAAACACTGAAACACAAGCTGGCAGTTTATTGCGGTTCAACACTGGCAAGACAAAGGAGTTGGTGTTGGACTTCACCAGGTGGAAAACACCCCTTACACCTACTTCCATCCAGGGGTGGATGTGGGATTGGACAGGACTACAAGTACCTGGGAGTAGATCTAGACAAAAAACTGTACTGGGCTTGGAACATCAAGGCTTGGTACAAAAAGGGCCAGAGCCTCTGCTACCTGTGGAAGCTCCGGTCAGTCAATTTGTGTCATATCATGCAACTCAACTCCTTTCCAGTGATCCACAGGACATTTTGTGAAATAATGTGATGTTAAGAAAATGTCATCGACATAATCATCATTCTGTATTAACCATGAACTCTTGACCTCTACAGAGTCACACTGCTTGTCAATGTCACGTGTGACTGAAGCATCAAATCAAGAAGGAGGTTGACTTTACTACTATTCAGGTACTTCCTGTTGCAATAGGGTTAATAGCAAATACAAACAAGAAATTAATTTTGTCTATATTGTCATACAAAGAGCTTTACAATGCTAGGTCTCCTAGCACAAAACACATGCTTGGAGCTGCCAGAGCAGTCAAGTGAATCTTCCTGGTGAGTAAAATAGAACACATTATATTATGCACATGCAGTGTGCGCACGCAGCCCCACTCCACAGGCGCTCCCAGCTGTTTTTTCAGATGTCCCTCCCAGGCATTTTGGAGCAGTCATACCTGGTGCGATGCGTGATAGGCCCCTTACGCTTACTACCTCAGATTTAACACTTTACAAACAAATTTATAAGCAACCCTACAATATTTTTCATCCATAATAGTAACCTGTTTTGGCATTGCATAGATTCTAAATATTGGTTTGCACCCTTTTGGCACCTTACTATAATGTAGTTTAATTTTTTTTGTGATTGTTACTTGTGTTATCTTACTGTGCTATCTCATCTTATGCTGGAAAGTCCATGCTTGTGTCGTGAGGTCAGCAATCTGTCTGGACTCACTGCCACCCCAAACACTTTCTGGAAAATACAATCCATTTGGGTCAATCAGGGATCTGCACCATAGTTGTCAACATAAGTCGCTAATCAGGGACTGCGTTGTAGGTGATGAATTAGCATGCTGCTTGCAAAGCAACAATCACTAACTCAAACATTAGCAGAGTAAACACAGTGATAAGAGATGTTAAATCAGTAAAAGAGTCAATAACAACAATTAAAGAAGAACAAGAGGATGCCCTTGCAGAGTTTCTCGGAGGTAAAGACTTGAGCTTATTTTCTGACTAGATTTGGCAAAAGGTTGATTCATTAACTGGATCCATTGGTGATGAGGAAGATGTTCCCTGGTACAAATGAGGGAGCAGATGCATGGGGCTGCAAAGCTGGGGTTTACAGCCATGCAGATCAATATTCACAATGCTGTAGACAGACCATAAAGACAATGCCAGCTGTTATTCGGCAGTCTAGAGACAGCTGGGTGCTGAATAAGAAACATCAAAATATGCTGACCATGCCAGTGTATCATGTAAACCTTATGGGCATTGTTGTTGACAAAATACACGTCACATACAAAAGGCTAATATAAATGAACTGTGCTGTTTTAGACTCTTGTCTAACTGACAACATTTTTGTGTAGAAGAGGCAATGGCTAACGTCAGGATTGGCTGAAGGAGTGTCTGTTAAGGGGAGTACTCCCACTCTCTGAAAGTGTTTGGGACAGCAGTGAGTCCAGACTGACAGACAGAAAGAAACAGAATGTTGAGCTTATGTTATCAGGACGATCTCACCAGACTAGTAAGAACAGGCATCCTCTGCAAAAGTGATTAACTGGTCCAAGTTTGAGGGGTTTACACTAGGACAGTGGAGGAGTAAAGAACCATTCATAACTACCAGCTGGACTGTGGTGAAGCAGAGAGGGAATTAAGCTGTCTTCCTGGGAAACAGTGACTTTCAAAATAAAACCTTAAATAAAAAAAATATAAAATAAATTTTAAAAAAAAGGTGGTATAAAGGTGTTGTATTATCTGTAATAAACCAGAAATGCAGAACAAACTTCAGCTGACTTCAAGCCAAAACTTGAAACATAAACTGCTGCCAACCAGGTTAAGTTTGCCTCATAAATTATGATGGTAATCTAGCCGGGTTTAAAGATAGCCACTTTAATAATACTGGAAGCTCTGGCTTTACACTTAACATACCTCACTAAGTTTGTATCCACTGAATACAAACTTAGTGTGTGTGCATGTATGTGTCTTTTTACCTTATTTTTCCCTTTTTATCTCTGTAGTCTGCTCGGGGAAAGAGGCCCCCAGCATTTGACGAACCCACCACAGCCTTCCGCGAGGTGATGAATCCAACCTTCACAAATTCCTCTGTAATCTAGAAACAGTTAGAAACTATAGGTGACACAGATACATACAGAAATACATAGATAAAGTCCAATGAATTTGAATAGAAAGGTATTTCATAGTTCCTTTACTCAATGTGAAATGTTCCTGGACAATGTTTTATTCCAAATTAAGGGTGAAACAGCAAAAAAAAAAAAAAAAAAAAACCTAATGAAATTTGGTGACCAAACAGCGTGAAAAATAATTCCTATTTACATGAAGTAAAAGTAACATGATGACAAGGCTGCAAAAGTTATAATCCTTAAAGTTTCAGTTTTGGTTAATTTTGTGACACCTGAGGTTATTGGTGGTAACAATTGACATGCAATCATTGATAACTGATCACCAACAAAACCAGATGACATTTCAATTAATAAAACTATGCTGTCCAATTACTATCCGGCCAGCTCTGTGATTATTTTATAGCTGACCAAAGAAACTGGTGAATTATGTTAATTATTTTTTGATAATCACTACAATATCCCTACAGGCTGCAGCTGATCTGTCTCTTGATCAAACATTCATATGCATAATAGAACACATTTATTCCAGTGAAACATCAGCTGTATCTAGCCTTCAACTTTATTTTTTGTCCCTTGAGGGTATTCAGATGTACAGCAAGTAAAACCAAATAAAAGGCACAAGTGAACACCATCTCCATCTTCATCCTCTCTCTCTATCCCTCTCTCGCACCACCCTCTCCCTTCAGCCCCATTCTTTCTCCACCGGTTGTGGCATCCTAGTTTCTGGAAAAAAGGTTTCATTTCATTTCGTTTTAGATGCAGATAAGTAATGAGAATTGAACCCTCATTTTAGTATGTTGTCATGGTTCAAGAAACTTAAGTAAAAATCCTGATGTCAGTACCTGGTCAAGATAACTGATTTATTCTCTAAACTTTTAGTAAACAGGAGTTAAATAGCTACAGAATCTGTGAGGAAGTCATTGTCTCAGTAGATGTGTCTACAGCTGATGGTGTAGTTGTTGAACTCACCCAGTTCTCAGAGTTCTCTGCTTTCCTCTCCAGGCTTCTCTGCAGTCTTTCTCCGACCCCTCCTTTTTTACGAAACTCTTCAACCAGTTTTTTTGCTCGCTTCAGCTCGTCCCCCTCCAACATGGGCTCCATGTACTGGAGGTAGATGTCACAGGTCTGCTGCAGAGGGGGGACAGGCTGACTGGGCAGGTCCTTCTGCTGGGACAGGTTTCTGCTAGCAACCAGGGTCACTGATACAGGTCTCACCAAGTGATAGGGCTTCACCATCCCCACCTTTATATGAGAGATACAAGAGTGTTCTCAAACTCATGTACATTTATGTTATAACTAATAATGACACCTGTTTCCTCTTGACCAGATACCAGTAAAGTCCTCTTGTATTACAGTCAATTCTGCAAGAAGAAGAGGCAGAACACAAAGCAGACAAAGAAAACGAGGAAACCTGACTTACTAAAATGTAAAGCTAAGTATGGAACCTTTGTCAGTCCTCTCTGGCAGTGACAGTAATCACACAAAAACTGTTGATGTGTGTAAGAAAAGCAGTGGGATTGGCATTATTCTGGTGCGGCTGTGCAGAAATATCACCGTAGATAACAAACAGCAGTACTCTGATGTCCTGAGAAGTACAGAGATCTTTCCCTTGTGGTACAAGGCTTACTTAGCATCGCGTGAACTTGTTTGGCAAGGGTTGAAAGAACTGAATACTTGAGTTCATTTATTTGTAAAAGTTCCACACTCTTGTCGTAACATAACAGTTAAGGATGTAGAGACATAATGCAAAAATGTAGAAGTTTATAAACAAAATGTTAAAATGTAAGACATAAGACTATGGTGTAGTAAACACAAGTTATATACCCAAATGTTCAAATGGTATTGTTCACTTACCAGAGCTCTGCTGCAATTTCTCAACATTGTGCTATTAGAGAAACTCCCACAGACTTAAGCTGGACTCTGTTAACTTTTTTAAAGGTTTTTTGAAGGCACAGATAGATGAAGTTTCTGCTGTATGAGAGGAGTTGGTAACAACGGCTCTGAAGCTAAATCTCAAAGACTAGTCTTCTTCAACTGAGTATAAAGACCGGAGAAAGTTTGTTTGTACTGGTCAGTAATGATGTCACCAACTGTCACCTTGTATATTTGTGGTCAGTAAATTAACATAAGGTAGGGAGGGGACTGAAAGAAGCAGAGTAACTGTCCTGTGGGTGTCAGGACAACAGATCGGGGTCATGTACTTTGGGCAAGACCAACAAAGGAACAGTAAACTGTTATCATCCAGCAAACTGTGAGTAAGCCTGCCCTTAGGCAAATTTGGAATTAAGTACTTGTTACTTTGACAACAGTTCCTGATTTACATTAAGCCAGTTTCAGTGAGCTAAAATAAACTCCAGTCAAATCCTTAATCTGGATAATTTGGTTATCCATGTACAAAGAATAGGGCCCAGATCTTTGTTGGACCTAATCAAGTAGATGAGTCTCTTTTCCTGCAACTCTTCTGGCTTCTAAAATTCATGAACTACATACTGGGATTACTTGACGTGTTAGCCCTCAGGTTAGCCCTAACTACCCCAAACAGACAAACAATGCATGTGTGGAAAGACAAACTTTAGCATGTTACAGTTTTATAGTTTAATCACAGGTCTATCTGACCATAATACGATTTTAATTGTTAAAAAAAAAAAATATCCAAAAACAATCTACAATAACACAAGTTTGAAAAAAAACCTACATAATATTAATTGGGATAATCTTTATCAAATTTATGACTAGGATACCTGTTGTGCCACAGTGAAGGAAACACTCTCAGATGTAATTCAGAAATACTTAAGTCAGTTGTGGACGCAGCCACAAAGAGGGAGGGATTTACATGGCTGAATAAGGATATCTGCCACCTTACGAAAAAGAAAAGAAAAACACACACAGACAAACTTGTTTTTAAAGGACTAAGAAATAGCAGTTAGGGAGTTGTGTATTGCACAAACTTGCTTTTTTTATGCAGTTGATTACTGAATCAGAGGGGAAAACTTGGTTCTCTGGAAATAATTAACACTTAATTCTTTAACTACTGCCTAACCCACAAAAATCAATAATGGAATTAAACATAAATGTAATATTTGGTCATGATAGGATCAATATTGCAAATGAATTTAACACATTTTTCACTCAATCAGCCTCAATCAGAATTCACTCAGAATTGGCTGATACTTTACAACCAGTACAGTAACAAGATACATTGCGAGACCAGTCAATGTTGTTATGTGTAAAAGTGGTAGACCAAAGTGAGACTAATAAGTCATTATGCAGTTAAGGCGATCTAAAGCCAATGATAATTTTGGCTTTAATACCTCTTTCATAAAAAGCTCATCTGCATCTGTACTTTGGCCTGATACCAGACAGGGACAGGGACAACTGTCTGTTTATTGATTAAATGAGCAATTTTTCTGACAAAAAACAAGAAATGAAAAAGAAAAAGTATTAGTTTCAGTAAAAAGAAGTCAATGAAAAATTTGGAATTAAGATTGATGAGAAAGAGATAGACAAGGTACATGAGTTTAATTTTTTTTCTTGGTATAATTCTCAACTTACATTTGATAAACATGTGAAGAGACTGCAAAATTGTCAAAACAAATTTCAGTTGCTTTTACATAATAAGAAAACACATACTTCTCAAGGCAGCACCACACTTCATGCAAATCGTGATATTTTCTCATTTATCATACTGTATAACTGTTTGGAAAAATACTATCAAACAACAATGGCTCCCATTAGGTCAACATGCAAACAGGTGTAACCATTGGTGGCTAGTGATGTCTGCGTCGCGTTTGGATAATGAGGTGAACCAGACAAGGATATTGTGGAGGATATCGTCTCTGTTTATTCTGCCAACTGACAACAGGCGAGAAAGACAATTTCCCTTGGTCAATATGCCCACAAACTTCAGCTCCTTCACAAATTAAACAACATAGCAATGTTTCAGCATTTTCAGGATTTTTAAGCCAAACTTTTCAGCCAAACTTTTAAAACATGTCTTAAACATGGAAATGTGGGACAGCAATGCAGCATACCTTTCCCATGAAGCACATCAGCGAAAAAGGGGAGAGCGAGACACACAATATACAGGGGAACCCACAAAACTGAACGGAGGGGTACATGAACTGAACCTTGAACATTCCTATTATAACGAACTTCTACTAATAGTTACAACATAACTATTTCTACAAAGATTTTGTGTAGTTATAATAAAATAAATTACAAATAAATTTCATGTTATTGTTGTATAATTAACCCTGTTACACAGGCACTTAAAGTAATGGATTGGAAATGGCACCATTGCTTAATTCTACAATAATACAATACAATATGTTAAGTTGTGACAGTTTTTTTAATCTTTCATTTTTAAATCAAATTTTCATGTGCACCTTGCACCAGAAATACTCTCAACTGGTAAACAAACAAAATAATGGAATTAGAACTTGGTGTTCAACAAGTGAAAACTGTAGAGCAGCGAAATGCAGAGCAACATTTGGTCAGTCATCCTTATTTAGCAAAAGGTAAACTGTGGAATATATGTCACTGTCTGAAATTTAAAAAAAAAACTAATAGAACTCAAGGCCCTTCACACACGTTCAAAACAATGGCTAAAACTGAAGCAAACCTGTGAACACTGATTACACTGATTATGTATGCTAAAATCCTTGATCATACATACATACAACACGTGCAATTTTTGTGTTAAGCACAATGCATGGACGCACATGTGTGGGTACGCACACACTGAAACACACAGATATCAAAACACCCTTAACAGTGTTAAATGTAATTATTTCAATATCATCCACATCTAATAAGTAAAGTAAAAGCCTTATCAACAAGTGCTAACACCTAAGATGGGATTCAAAGATAAGAAAAGTAAACGTGTGGGATATTCAGAGACAAGAGCCACTGTCTTACCGGTTTTATGTCCATGATATAACACAGGAACAAACAGGTTGAAGGTTTTGTAAATGGATGTGTACGCCCTACAACATTTTCATTCCTGACATTTGTTTTTGTACAGCAATCCTTTTTGAAGACTTATTTGCAGACTACTACATGTCATCACAAAGCAGCACTTTTGAGTTCATAAAGGGAGACTATAAGGAAATTATCTTTAGACTTTAGTCTAAAGTAAACTTCTTTAGTCTTTTTTGAGGCTACCATAACATCCTGTCACATGGACCAAGAAAATGCAAAAAAGAACTCAAAGAACTGATACAACCGTAAAACAAGACTTTTCCTGCATGTAGTCATATTGACTATTTACAATAAAGGGGACTCTCTGTGGCCTCAGATCCAAAAGCCCCTGACTGTTGGCCTGACCAAGCTGACATTCTGTGACAAGCAGCGTGAAATCTTCAAGTCCTCTTTTGACCTTATGTTTCTCATGATATAGGAGATGCGAGACAAAGTATGTAAAGACTTCTTGAACAAATGCAAACTTAAAAACTATTTACAGACTGTGAACAGTTCAAATAAAAACTCAGACCTGGTTTTTAAAAAAAAAGAAAAGGTTTGACAGAGATGTAGAAGACTGACAAGGGATGGGTCCGGGACAAATCCAGCTCATCGCAGAGAGCATACTAACTAGAGCATACTGGCCTACCTACATTATGTACCTGCACCATCATCTATTGAGGATGACTCAGAAACCAACAACAGTACAGCTTCCTCTGCCTCCTCTTTCTTTAGAAGATTCACCCAGCCAGCAAGGTGAAGGTCGGAGAAGATACAGGAAAACAGAAGGAGGAAGAAAAAACATCGGAGGTGAGAACATAAGAGTCTAACAGGGGATAAGATAATAACTAACCAGAACCAAGAGACCTTCAATGTTGTCAATTTATCTTTTAAAAAATTTTCCTCCAGTTGTAAAGTAGCTATTTCTTAAGGTTTATCTTCTGTACCTATATAAAGATTTCAATGTCTATGTTGATTTTCAAATTCGTTTTATTCAGTTCATCATCGTCATTGTTCAGATCATCCATTATACCAAATATATATATGTATATATATATACTGGGATAAGGACAGAAGTGCAATTAAATAATTAAATGGCCTAATCGAGCTATAACCGTAGCTCTATTTAACTGTAGTAAGAGTCTGGGATGGGCAGCTTTGGGGAGCCCCAGGACCTGGCTGAAGAGGGGGAGGAAAAGCTGGGGGATGGAGTCAAGGGGGATGGTATCAGAACTGTCCTATTGTCTTTAAAATTGTCAGCAGGATGCATTCAGCTAGTTTGCCAGGCATAGGCTGCAAATTGAGTGGGGGTCTTTAGGTTTACAGTTGGTGATCTGTTTTTCAGCCCCTCTCAGACAGAAGTAGAGTCATAAGCTGAGAACTGTTATTGGACTTTATCAGCGCACGGTCTTTTGGCATCTCTTAACGCCTTGCCAAACCTGTACTTGGCCTCTTAAAACCTGTCGCTGTCCCCACTCCCGAATGCCTCTTCCTTTTTGCACCCATAGCTGACTGAACATAGCATTAGAACCATGGTTTGTTATCACCATTGTGATAACAAACCATGGTGTGTGCTGGTATACAGCTGTCTTCACAGAAGCTGGTGTATGATATCACAGCCTCTGTGTGCTCAGCCAGACTGTTGAAGGAAGTCCTGTACAATCTAAACATGCCTGGAGATCCTTCACAGCTTCTCAGGTCCACTTCTTAGATGTCCTCACGAAAGCTTTATAGAGCACTAATTTTTGCAGGAATCAAGTAGACCACGACATATTCAGAGTGTCCCAGTGCAGTGCGACAGATGGCGTGATAGGCACCACTAAATGTTGTTTAACAATTCTCCAAAACGTTCTCCTCACACATTTAATAAACTGTCTGCATTTTGGGAGTTCATTGCTGAGGTTACCTCTTTTAAAACAGCCAAAGACAAAAACTTGGGGGTCTGAGTATGTCTGTTCCACACACAGTACCTGATCAACAAGCATGTACTGTGCTTCCTGCGTGTTGGTCTGTAGTGGAATGTAAACACCAACCAAACTGAGATGTTGATGCCTTTTTTTAAACTTTGTTTTCCACTTAACCAGATATATCCTCACATTTTCTTATTCTAAAATGGGATTTTAACTCTTGGCTGAATCCTACACTGGACCACTCCACTATACAAAATGTATGTCTTCCTGGTCTGCTTATGTGATTCAGTGCTTTAAAGAAAAAGTTGTTCCCCATGGTGTTCAATAACCAGTTATTTCCAAATGAGGCTTTTGGAATTTATTTCAAAGAAAAAATATTTTTTTCATAGTGTAAATAAGACTCCTGATGTGTGACCCCGAGGACGTGTTTTAGAGGTGAAATAATTTCTTACAGTGATTATGAGATGAAAATTAAGAAGGAGAAACTACTACAAATAAAAAAAAAACATTGTTCAGCTGGATATGGTATGGTTAAAGTTAGAGAGGGAATAAAGCAGATCAATCACTTTAGACAACAAATCATGTGTTGCCTCAATTGTTTCATTCAAAACAAAATAACATGGTTTTGAAAAGGGCCCTGAACTATTGGTAAAATGATAACTCCTTTAACTCTTACAAAAGCAAAAGAGGTAATTTAAGAGCAGGCCCACAGGTAGTGGTGTAAGGGAGGGGCAGTGAGGTTCTACATGAATAGTATGAGTCAGAACAGTGTAACCCATCAGGTAATACTTAATGCTGGCAGGTGTTATAAAAATAGGGAAAACCCCCAATATGTGACTCCAGTTATTATAGGTCTCCAATGGGTTAGCTTAAAAAAGGTGGCCTGCTGGATCTCATATTACAGTTAAACAGTAAGTTAAAACGTGTTTCTGAAAACATCTGAGGTGAGAAAAATGCAACATAGAAACAAGAGATTCTGTTACTATGTTGTGACAGAAGATTCTGTTACTATGTCGCATTTTTCTCACTGTAATATGGATCCAACATAAGCCAAGATTGGCTTATGTTGGATCCATTTGAGCTCCATTTTTTGGGTTTCCATTTTCACAGTGTAGGAAGGAGTGTGGCACCCAATTCCTGTTCATAAACTCTCACAGTTATGGCAAAACAGGTCATTAAAACAACTTTCTGCATTATAATGTATTGTAATTCATTATGAATGCCACCATTATGCATTATAGATGTATATATAGAAAGTGTTACCGAACAACTTGTCATGACTGTATGATTCTATCGTAAAACAAATTTGATATTCTGTTTTCTGTATTGCATAATGGAGCTGGAAGAACGTGAGATCCCTCACATCTTTGTGTTTTTGGATGAGACTTGTTTAAATCTTGCCAAAGAAAGGAGATGTGGCTGAGAAAGGCCACAGTGGATGTGCCAGGTCAATTGGGGGGGGCAATATCACTATGTGTGCTGCAATATCAGCACACATAGCACACACATCTCCACAATTTGCCCATATAACACCCAGAAAGTCCTGACATGCTCGGACAGCCTCTATGGAGATCTTATCCCTGAGAGTGAGAGCAATTTTGTAAGGTCTGACTTGCCAAATTTTGTGGTTGTGTGGGATAAGGTGAGCTTTCGCCGTGGCAAGCTCATCACAAAATGGTTTGCTGCCCACCAAAGGATGCTGATGGTGTTCCTTCCACCATATTCTCCATTTCTCAATACAGTTGAGTAATTCTGTCCGGCATGGAGGTGGAGGGTGTATGAGCATTGCACTCAGAACTCAAGCTCTCTGCTTGCTGCAGTGGAGGCTGCTTATGACGATATCACAGCAGATCATTGTAGGGGATTTTGACCAACGCTTGTTTATGTAGCAGTGAGGTGTTGTATTTTGACCTTAATTAGGAGAAATGCACTTTTATTTTTATATAGATCTATTACCGTCAGAGAGGGGTAGTCCAGTCACAAAGTCCAAGGCAATGTGGGACCATGGGTGTCCGGGCACTGGGACAGGATGGAGGAGACCAGCTGAGGGGCTATGAGAGGCTTTACCTCTGGTGCAGATGGTGCATGCCTTGCCATACTCACGGGTGTCAACCGACATGGTAGGCCACCAGAAGTGCCTCTGGATGAGGGACAGGGTCCTTGCGACTCCTGGGTGGCACAAGAATCCAGAGGAGTGACCCCACTGGAGAACCTGGGACAAACAACCTGTTGGACCACCACAGGGATCACCGGGTTAGAGTCGAGAGCTCGTCTTACCACAGATTCAACTTCCCAGGTCAAAGACACCACCAAACAGGAAGTCAGCAGGATAGTGTCAGGTGGGTCTGGTTCCTCTTCTATTGGACCAAACTGCCTTGAGAGGGCATCTGGCTTAATGTTCTTGCTACCTGGACAGTAGGTGAGGGAGAAGTTGAACCAACCGAAGAATTAGGCCCACTAAGCCTGATGAGAGTTGAGGTGCTTGGCCGACTGGATGTATTGGAGGTTTTTATGGTCCAGACCACTACAGGTGTTTCCGCCCCCTCCAGCCATTGTCTCCATTCCTCCGACGCCAATTTAACAGCGAGCAGCTCTTGATTACCGACATCATCATCACAAAACCTAAAACACAACTCCTCCCGCACCAGTTCATCTTCCCCAGAATGAGGGAATAAATTAGCTCCATAAAATACTTCTTTATAAAAGAAAAATAGATATTTATATAACTGTACACCTTATCTATACAGCATAAAGACAGGGGTTCTCAGGGGTGACAGTTTCCTGGGGAAGAAAGCACAAGGATATAACTGTTCGTCACCTGCCGAGCACTGAGAGAGCACTGAGAGACTACTGCTCTGACTCAGACATCTCAAGCATCCACTTCAACAATGATCTGGCTATAAGGATCCGGTTGGCCAAAGATGGGCACTGAGGAGAAACGATCCTTTAAGTCCTTGAAGGACTTCTCTGTAGTGGGAGACCATACATACAGCACAGAGAGGTTAGTCTAGTCATGGGTGCAACCACCAGACTGTAGTTGCGTAAATTCCATTCCATTCCACGACACCTTCACTGGGTCTGTCCTCACCTGCCCACTCTCAACAATGTACCCCAGGAATGACCTACAGGATGTATCAAAGTGACATTTCTTGGCTTTAACATATAACTTATTTTCCAGCAGGCTTTGTAACACCTGGCGAACATGGGTTATGTGTTCCTCAACCGACTTGAGGATGTCATCCAGGTAAATGTAGTGGACTGCCTTGGCCTGGTCTCTGTAATTCCCTTTTCTGAAGGGTCAGTTCTAGGTCTCGAGTTCCCCTATGCAAGTGGGGGACACGTCAAGAGACACTGTTTTACGAACCCAAAACATCCAACAGGGGGCTGTTAATTAACTTAACTTATACTCCCTGGGGATGTCTGCAAACACGCTCTGCCTTTGAAGCCACGGGAAAGGGCCAGTATCTGACACCCTCCACCCTGACATACAGCGGAAGGTAAAACACTCCAAAAGGCCCCATCAGCATACCACAGGATGTAAGGCATCTGAATGACCTCCTGGAATCACCCAGGCAATACCAAGCAAACATCGTATTGCCTCCCCTGCTGAGAGAACAAAAGTCGAACATTGGGTAAAGCCATCATATAACCCTGTGTTGTGATTAACATCTGACAGAATGACTTGGACCAAGGTTGTAAGTTAAAATTTCCCTTTCTTCCCTAATCTTTGTGACTGGGGTTGAGGTTGTCTCCATGCTTCAGTGAACAGATAGAAGCACCTTCCATTCTTTTCATCTCATGCAATTTGAATGAGTTAGTTAAAGTACATTTTATTCCCCTTTGTTGTAATGGAGCTATACTGCCATCTAGTGGTCTTAGTTATTAGTGAGCTCGTAACCAACTTTGTAGTTACATCTTGTTTTGTATTCATTGTATAATGATAGATGAAATGGTAGTTATATATCCAAGTAATCACCAAGTTGTTAGAACCCATGGTATAAATGTGATGTTATGTATGGTCATTTAACTAATTGAACGAGAAGGCTTTCAGAGTCATGTGTTACGTTACAAATTGCCCTCTCAGATCTCTTAACAGGTGTTTGAATTTACTGTGATGAGATCATAGTGGTGATGAGATACGTGAATTTACACACGACGGGTTGGGTCGCGTAATTCGTCATAAAGTACCGAGAAACAGATGTCTCCTAAATTACATTAAGTATTTTATAGAAAGAGGAATGCCAGATGCGCGATCGCTCGGAGCGAAGACTCGCTAATCCCCGCCCCCTATTCGCACATCCCAAAATTCCGAGATAAAAGCTAAGTGAGAGCTCAGCCCTCGCGCTCTTCTTTTTACTTTCTTTTCTTTTTCGGATCCGCTCTTCAACTCTTCACTTTCGATTCTCGCTGACACCCGGGCATCCTCGCTCACCCAAAGTTTACTTTTGTCCCACTTTTTAAGCTTTTCTTTTTTTTATCTCTTAACGTTTGTTTTTAAACGCCGTTTCTGGTCAGCAAAGACGATTTGTTTATTTCACCTCAAATAGGCTCGAGATAATAGTCCGAAGTAACTCCGTCAGGCCAACGGGGCTACTTTTTTGATTACTACTGCGAGTTTAATTGAAGAAGGACATTCCGCGATCCGCCGTCAACTCTGCCATGGATCTGAAGGCAACATCTGCTGTACAAAATTGTTGGCATCTGCAGCCTGCCCTTAAAGACTTTGTTCAAAGACTTTTACCGGTTCGCTGAGGCGAACCCTGAGGCCAGTTAAAGTCCGCCGCACACCGACTCCATCATCCCTGCCTCCGCCGCCTTTCAGTGGGTCACCTCGTCTGGAAGATGCGCAGCAGCCCTCTACTGGAGCAAAGCGACGATCTGGACCTCCCAGGAGAAGTCTGTTCAAGTCGGCAAAAGTAGGCAAAGTAACATCTTCTAACGATCAGAGTTGATGTCGTATAGCGATGTTCTAATTAAATTGCGGAATATTAATTTACTATTCAGCGAGCGTCCCAGCTCCATAAGATCACACGTCTCTCCCCACTATCATCTATAATTAATCATTTACATCACCTGAGTACAAGTTACATTACCTTGTTCCTTTTCCTTGGTTTAACCTCATTTATATGCCATATTTCTTATTCTGCTTTATATTCACTTCATATAAATTAAATAAAAAGGCTTCACTTATCGCCAAGTCGTTGTCTGTGAATATTATTTCATGAGAGAAACAAAATCAATGTATACAGGATAAACGGTACAGATTGTGAGAATGATTAGAATGATGACATGTTGTAACACTGTCATAATCTAAGATAAAAATTTTTCCTGAATGGAGAATGGTGCCCCTTTTACTTTAACGAGTGCAAAGTCCAAATTTTAACGTAGTTATTCATATCCGCTACATAAACAAATACATCAAATCAAATACAAACAATCAAATACATACAAGAACATCGTTAACCATGGCCTGGAAGACAGCAGTGGCATTTGTGAGTCCGAAAGACATGATGAGGTATTCGAAGTGGCCAAAGGGGTTGTTGAACACTGTTTTCCACCCGTCTCCTCCTTGATCCGGACCAGGTGGTAAGCGTTGCGAAGACCCAGCTTGTTAAACACTCTGGCACCGTGTAAGGGTTCAAAAGCAGAGTTAATCAATGGCAAAGGGTACTTATTTTTCACAGTGATATTGTTTAGCCCCCAGAAATCAATGCAGTGCCTAAACGTCTTGTCCTTCTTGGCCACAAAAAAGAAGCCAGCACCTAGGGGACAGATTATACCAGACTTGAGGGATTCACTGATATACTGCTCCATGTATTCACGTTCAGGTGCGGATAAGTTGTACAGTCTGCTGGTGAGCAATGGAGATCCGGGCAACAGATCGATTTGACAGTCATAAGGTCAGTGAGGTGGCAAGGTTAGGGCCTTCTCTTTACAAAAGACCCCTGCCAGGTAGTGGTAAGCGGGGGGCATAGTTGACATGTCAGGAGGTTCCGGTGGGCTTGATCTGGGGATGTTAGTACAGTTTGTCTGGGCTGATTTCAAACACGAGGAATGACGGTGACTGCTCCAGCTGCTAACCCTTCCTGTGGACCAATCAATGATAGGATTGTGGCAAAGTAGCCAAAATAACTGGGGCATTAGTGGAAGACATGACATGAAAACTCAAGAGCTCATGGTTACTACTGGCTAGCAACAGAGGTAATGGAACAGTTCCATGCGATATATGGGCTAGAACTTTACCATTAAGAGCTAGCACTACAAGGGGCGTGTCTAGTGGAATGGCAGGTATTTGGTTTTGTCTGACTACTAGAGCCTTGAGGGGGACATATTTACCATTGATACACAGAATAGAAATTAATTCTCTTACAGGGAATCGTGGCAACCACAGAAAGCACTGGCGAAAGCTGTGGAGGATTAAACTGTAGTCCTTCCATGTGAGAGACATTAGTCGAGAGCTGATGGAGTGACTCCATTATGATTATGCCTTGGAGCATCTGGACCTCCTGCAAGGAAACTGCTTGGTGGAGAGAAAAAACCCTGAGGGTCATTTTCGGTGTCTGCGGGTTCCACGTTGGCCAGATCATCAGAGACAGAACAAAGAGTGGGGGAGAAACATGGAGGATCACACACAGGGGAAAACAAACAATAACCACATAAGGGGAGAGGAGGGCAGCCATGATGCCATCATGACATGTACTAGGCTAATGGGAATTGTGAGTTGGTAGTTGGGTGTATGAGAGCCTTAACTGTATGTAACTGCACGTACGTATGACTGTTGTACTGTATTGTATTGTGTATTTATGTTGGACCCCCTCGAAAACAAGATGGCTCATCTCAAGGGCTATCCAGTAATAAAGTTTCATTTCAAATTAATGATAGGTTGCGAAAGTTATTGACCCAGGAGACCATCTGTGGGAACCATTGGTGGTTGTCATCCCTATATCTTCCCTAAACCTGTCATAGTTCATCATAGAACCTGCTATTATTTACATTGTTGTTATATATTGTAGTATGCATGGTTTTATTTTTTGTTTTTTTTCTTACATATTTCGTATTTCTTTTTCTCATATATGTTGTTCTATGTGTTCTATTATATTATGTTATACAGATGTCAAAAATTGCAACCAAGGTGACAGGCTGAATTCACTTTTTTTTTCTACAACTACAAATACTTTTTACAAATATATAAACTTTAGTTTCTTCAGCAGTGTTGTTGACTTTTTAAAGGGTGATTTACAAGCACACACATATTAATCATTATTTAAAAATCTCAGAATCTCAGATTTTTAGACTATCAATAAAAAATCTGAGACAAGAAAACTAGGATTTATACATGTTTGCTGTAAATTCTGACTAATAGAGCTTACTGTTAAGATGCAGAAAAATGTATTTCAATCTGCTGCATGTTAGTCTGGAGGTTTAAACTCAAGTTACTGACTAAAACTTGACTTTTAGCTTAATCTGATAAAATTGCTTAATTCAGATTGTTTATATACAGCATAGTTACACTTACAGATAACAGAGCCTCCTGCCTGTCTGTAACACACAAGTCAAACCATTAACCATCTCTAGACAGTTTTGATCTGAGTGGAGTCCTGCAGGGATCAACAGATGTGAATTCCAGTGGCTGCTGTCTCTGCAGTGGCTCAGCAGCAAGCAAGCAGCTAACAGCCACTGCTGCAATCAAGCAACTCCATTATCCATCATTTCCATTTTTCCATTCCTCTGTTGAAAGTCAGACATGTACAACTGCTTAATTACTGCCAAATTACAGGTCACAACTTATGCTAACAACTGGAGCTGTTCCATTGAGACGGTTTTGCAGGTTGGAGAAACATCCTGCAGCTAACTATTAACTGGTGTTTGGCAGCGCGTTGGTGTTCTGCTCTTATACTGCTCATACGGCATTAGAAAATAACTTAAAATAACTAGCTCTGCCATTCATGGCTTCCAAGTTTAATAATTTAAATAATTTATCATTCTGTTATTATCTCATCTTGAATCACTAATATTTTAGTCCCATCCCATCTGGTCAATGAAAACAAAACAAATTCTGATATTTTATTATGAAAGATCTGTTTATAGCTTATCAACATCTGGTCTTAAGGAAAAAAGGTCATTGATGACAATTTTTCACATTTTTGTAAACAAAACCAACACTGCTTTACATGTAAGAAATTACAGCAATGTAAATTATTTTCATAGTTTGTTTTGCCATTTCACACACATGTATCCATTTCAAGTGATCATTAAAGTTTTTTTTGCCCTGGGTAGCTGTGGCTTAGAGGTCGAGCAGGTTGTCCACAAGTCTTAAGAACAGCCGGTTCAATCCCCGGCTCCTCCAGTGAATCCCAGAATGCTCCTAATGGCTCCTCTATCGGTTTGTGAGTGTGTTAATTTTTGTGATTGGTTATTGTGTAGCAGGTGGCACCAGATATAGTAGCCTTGGCCACTGGTATGTAAATTATGCAAAATTAAACCCAGGTGTAATATTGCAATTATACAACTACTACCAACAAAATAAAAATTCATAATCAAATTTATGATCTAAAGTTGTTATCCAGTGAAATACTCTGCTTCTTGAGGCCTTTTAGCCTTTCATGCTTCACTGTGGTCCCAATCACTTAGCCTATATTTCCCATCATGCCTAGATCTGGACTAAATGGTTTTAGGTTTGCAGATAAGTTTGTTGTTTTCTGGTCATACACACAAATGTCACTTTTTTGTTGGTGTTTATACATATCTGTGGTGGTTTATGCTGATTAATGTAATCTTTGTGTTAGTTTATAGTTTACATCATTAGGTGGCTGTTAATTTTAATTTGTTCAACTGTATTTACAAACCTATGGTTTTTATTATCAATATGGTTGTAATGATATAATACATGTTGCTGCCCCCTATTTGCATTACTGCGGTAATAATTTAATGTCTCCTGGAGCTCTGATTCAGAAATAGCGGAGTAATCTTCTTAGTGATGAGGCAGGTGTGCTGTAATGCATATTTGAGCACAGTCTAAGAGTCTTGTGGACCAATCTGAATGCTTGGTCAGAACTACTATCTTTTATAATGGGTGAATGTGAAATGTAGAGTAAAAGCACTTTGAGTGGTTGGAAGACCAGAAAACCGCTATACAAGCACAGTCCATTCACCATGTATGCCCTGATTGGAGTCCTGTCCTTTGGTGTTATTGAGCCAGCATCACAGAGATCCCATCGCTATTTCATGTGGTTTGTTTCAGCAAGGTCCTCATGTCTAACAGCACATCCTCCACGGCTCGACTGAAATGTGCTGCATCGTGTTCTTGGTGGGCTTTGTAAGATTTAAGAGCAGCCACCGCGATGTCAATGCTATTGTCCATAATGCTGTAGAGCACAACATATTCTTCAGGATCTTCAGGGCCAAAACATGGCAAACATCCAGCCATGTTTGTTACCTGGTAAAAAGGGCCAGTGAAAATGTAGTTGTTAGTTTATTCACTCAGATTTCTGATATGAGTTTCTGACAAATAACAAAAAAAATCTTTTGTGTTTAAGTAAACATTTTTAGCAACATTTTCCAGGACATATACTATATGTATGTGAAATGATCCCCTTTCTATCAGGATTAATGGAAACTTCTTTAAGATACAGCAGCATGTAGGGCTACAGTTTCTGGTTTACCTATAAGTTCACAAAGAAACAAGTAATACCATTGTTCACTATTCACATACCAACCAGGTCAAGACCCTGCAAGACATAAAGGCCATTAAGCCAATTAAGCTGTCAGCACTTGTTTCATCATATGAAGATTTAGGCATACAAATTCGAAGTCTTTCGCAAGAGTCCTTCATGGGTGAACAAGGAAAATGACAGGTAAACATGATCAAGGCTAAGTTTCTTTTCACCTGCTCTTCCTTATCTGCCATGTATAAGCTTTCTATTCCTATAACTTTCCACATCACTTTAACCTTTCCAAACCTCTCTACTCCACCTGCTCCACAAGCACCCAACACCTAGTCACAGGGGGCCTACAGAATTTCCAATCACACTGAGTTAATTTCTGTCTATGCCTTCTTGTGATTTTGGATTACACTAGAAAAAACCCACATCCCTGCAACTCTGTCCTCAGCCTACTCTCTCACCCCCACAACCAGACTCCTTGACAGAGGGGATGGCCATTGTTTCCTAATTTCCACTAAATATAGATATTCTCTCTACCGTCTTTTACATTTAACATTTTTAATTTATTTTTAAGCCAGACATTGCCCTATCGAACATGCCAAAATGGCTCTTAAAAAGTAAAGGATTACTTGTCCCCGTCTTCAACATCCAGTATCTGACTTATTCCCATTCTTGTGTTTATCCAGCCATTTATCTGCAGCTAAATGCCACTCTTTTCATCCAAAATTCAATCTTACTTCTCTAACCCAAGGTTCTCTTCTTTTGATAAAAAGCTTTATTGCAAAGGCTAGTTCATAAGGGAACAGAATAAAAAGCCAACATGTTTCGGCCAACACAGGACCTTCATCAGGGCATTAACAAGAAAGAGGTGCAATAAAATAATTATGTAAACACTGAAAATATAAAGTAAATATAGAGGTACATGATCAATACATATAGCTGTAGGAAGAAGGTATTGATCATGTACCTTTGACCTCTAGAAGAGGAGACGGACAGAGAGTACTAAAACAAAAAGAGAGCAGATGTCATGGTGTTGCCTGGCCTAAATGATGTCATAGACATTGATGTCTAAATGATGTCATAGACATTGCTTTGCACTGTGCAAAGCAATAGGCCTGGCTATCTCTGGCTATCTCTGGCTATCTCTGGAGCAATATTGTGGTATATATATATATATATATATAATGTCACAGTTTTAATACTTACATAACTTGTTCCAAGATTGATGGTAAAGACTTTATCAAAGGAGTTGTCTGTGAAGATTTTGGGCATGGAGACTTTTTCTTCAACAGTCTGCTGCTTCAGACCCCAGAGGTGGCTGTACATGTCCTGGCCTCTCAATGCCTGTAAGAAAAGGGGCAAATCAAGTTATTTGAAAGGTTTATCCTCTGCATGCTCCCAACGAAACTGGTAAGTTGTCTTTGTTATAGCTTGCATGGCTTTTGTCTGACTCCCTCTTGTAGACATCTGGGAGGAACAGCTTCAAGACAATAGCCCTGACTGCAGATATGGTGGATTTTCTTAGGGTGCAGTGTCACACAGAGAAATGTAACCCCTTTAGGGTATCAATGGACATAACCTAGGAGTTTCAAAACATCTCCACTCAAACGATACATACATTCAATCCCTTTTGCACCGGTGGTCTGAAGCCAGACCTTCCTGTCTTCCCACAGGATAAGCATACTTAAAACTAATGTCATAATGCTCTCTTGCTATCTGTCTTGCTATGACGACAGTAGCGCATGTAGATGCAGCAGCCACAACATCACCAAGCAACCGGATGGAAATTTCATAGCAGCTGCTGATTTTAATCAGAGCTCTTTAAGAGAGAGTTGCGTCCTCTCTGTTCACTCCATTAGACTGTCTTTTCACAGCAATGGCGGAACATGGAGCATCTCAATAGTTGAAGTTGTGTAGAAATAGCATTGATTGCTAGCGGCGCAGTGGAGTCACAGCAGAGAAGACCATTTGTGATGGTCTTTAACAGGGTAAGACCAGGCCCCCAGAAAGTGCGCCACCTTCTGAAGCAAAATTTACATCGTGGCCGAAAGTGGAACTACAGCGTCACATGACGCACACTGACCCAGAAAGACTTTTCCCCATTTGCTTAACATTGGGAAAGAGACCTCCTCAAATCACTGGATAATTTTTTTTTAGACATGTTGACTTTTCAGAATGCATTTAATAGCCATTATTAAAAACATTTAGTCCTAAAGATGTAAAATGCGCCATTTTCCGAATCAAGATTTGGAATTCAGTATTTCTCCAAACATAAAATGAACACGCAAAGGACCCATAGGACTCTACCGCATGTAACTCTTGGAGTCCCTGACACAACACAGGCTTCGTTCCGGCTGCAGTAATGGATATTTTTGAATCATAATTCATCATTTTTACCATTATACAACACATCCATACGCTGTTGGCTATAAAGCCTGTAATATGGACGTCTTACCGTGTCTGTATCAGAGACCATATATACAGTCTACGGTCAGTATTCAAACTACTGGTCAGTAAGCAGCGCGGAGCACTAGTGACAGTTATTAAACGGTACTGACTGTAGTATTTACTTAAAGTTGAGCCGTGTTTTAATACACGGGGCAATATTGCAAGGCACCACCTTTTATTATGGTCGTGATTACAATATGATGCCCTGATAAGTTGTATGTATATTTGTGTGTGTGTGTGTGTGTGTATCTGATTATCATGTATCAAATATTGAAACTGACAGCACCGCTGTCGTTATACCGCTGATTAGATGCTGTTGCTAATAAGCTAAGCTACTACGAGAGGAATGATTGTGAATGTGTGCTTTTCACTTCGAGCACTCGACTTGGGTAACTTGTGTAAGCGAGCTAGTGAGTCAATGCTCAGGTACACTCGGCCGTTGTTAATCACTTCTATGCATGCTCTATGGGCCACCAGATCTGGGTATTTTACACTTTTCTAAACCTGCTTCATGCGCCACTGCAGCAGGAATGAATGAGGCCCTGCCCCCACGGCTGTTTCCAGATTTATAATAGATCCATGGATAAGATGTCTAAAGTATCGTTTTTTTATATTATCAGCATATCTCAGCTAAACTGTGCATTAAAGCATGATATTGGATTATCTGCCACTAAATTAGTAGATTTATGAAGCAATAACAGATATGCTAACAGAACAAGCTAACGTAAGTACACTGCACTGTATATACTAAACACATATCGCATATCAATTAACATCCTGTTAATTCAAAATGTTCTGCTCTTGAGTAATTTTATCTAACATTGGGGAGTTAAAGGGGAGAAAAGGCTTGTGTAATTTATTTTACAGCTCAGTGTGAGTTTCATGTCAGCTTTGTTAAAGATAACATGGTGCTTGATAGCAGAGTGCTATTTTAAGGTACATAAGTATTGATATGGATTCAGAGTGCATATTTGAGACTAATAAACACTGTAAAAAAAACATTACTGTAAACAGAAACCTAATTTAAGGGTAATCGTTTTTAGCTTTGTGTTTCTGTTGACTCCATTTGTCTTTATTATGTTACAGCTCAGCTGATTTTCCATTGATGGCAAAGGGAGGGAAGCTCAAAGACCTAAATGAGATCACTGGGATAGTCATTTAAAAAAATGAAAGGTACTAGGCTCAATGGGGAATTATTCTAAACACTGAAATTGTTACACTAGTGTATTATATCATTTTGTATTATAGTGTTGTATATGTAATCTTGTTATTGTATGTTGGTTACTTACAATAGGAGCACTGGGTGCTGGAGGAACTATTTTGAAGCGAGTTATAAAAATGCAGAAGGCTATAGTTTAATGCATTTGATTAACGTATAAATTCAGTAGAGGGCAATTTCACACAGCCTAATGAAGGCTCTCCTCTGTAGCGCAGATCTGACTAATTCATGCATTCACATGCAGTGGTTTACACTTTGTATTAAATCACTCTCTCTCGTTAACAGTGGTGTGAAGACATAAAACAATGAAGTAGCAAGACCTTTTTAGACAGGAAAAAGCTTGGACACAGGGTCAGGTAGGCTGACAAAGGATCAAAGTCTGATAAATTATTAAAAAAGGATCAATATTTGTAGGCTTATTATACAAAACACTAGGCAAATGCTGTAACTGAAGTTGGGAAACAAACACACCTCACCTCCCAAAGCAGTTTCCCACCCAGGCCTATATAGGCATGTCTAACCCTCTCTCCTGCCCTTTTTTCCCTCTCTCTTTCAGCAAAAGAGCTACACAGGATTCAATGGAGACTCCCTGCACTAAGACAGCACCCTCATCCTGAGTGTCAGCTCCCTGTCTTCTGCAAGCCTTTCCCTGTAACTTATTTTTATTAAACCACGTACAAGGCTTTCCAATGGTGTGGTCTTTGTTTGGGTAAAATGTTCAAATGCAGTTTTTGAAAATGATAGCATCACATATTTTTTGTAGTTGTAATCTGTGGTGAGTGTAAGACTTCTTCTGCTGGCATTACTCAACAATATTTTCCTTATCTGCGTGTCAGCGTGCCTTTCTCTACACGCCTGGATCGTCCCCGTACAGCAAAGCAAAGCATGATGGAGACTATCTGAGAGGACACCACAAGAGAAGGACATATGCCAACTGCTTGATGTGCTATTTATGTTTCTAAGTTTATTAGATATTAGTCAAATTAGTTAATTTCAGTAAGTAAGTCACTAGAAAGAAAATAAGATAAATAAAATACACGTTTTCTATATCTAAGCAATAAACAGCAACCTGCTCCTTTACCATGGTAAGTCTGAAATATGTCAGCATAACCATATGTCATGTCCACATCACTCATATTTATATTTTGTAATTATACATTTTACATATAAAAGTACTATATATGTGTGTTTCTAATATATGATATATACATATATATATTGTGTTTTACAATATATTTTATTTTTTGTATTTTAATCATATTTTAACCCTTATTTAACACTAAAATGTGTGAATCTCCCAAGTCTGAGATTAACTAGTCTGTTAACATTAATCTTCAAATATTTGCACATTTTACTTTAAAAAACAATATATTAATGAAACTTCATACAACGCGCTCTGTGTATATTGTAAATCAGTGCAGTTATTGACTGCTATTTAGCGAAACTCTGAGTTTTGTCTCTCCATATATGTATTGATTAAATGTATTTAAATGGCCTGCCAGACACATCCGGGAACTATTTGAAGCCTCCATGAGTCACGGGACACTCAAGCTTTTTGACCTTCCATTGTCATTATTCTGTTTATTCTAGCGCAATAGTTTTAATCAACTCAACCTTCAACTCCAAAGATGGAGCAGGATCAAGGATAAATGTGATTTCGCTTTTTAAACTTGATTTAGAAAATGAACAATAAATCTACCTTCTAACTTCTCTATCTCTAGTGATTAAAGCGAACCAAAGTCCATGCTAACTTAGGTTTTACAGTATGCAAGCCATTCCAATCACATTTTGGGTTATGTATGAATTAATCTCTTGGTATCAGTTTCACTTTGAAGGTATTGGTATCAGTACTGGTGTTATATTTTTTTAAATGATCCTCAGTCCTTGTTTTCACAGAAAGGCTTTTTGGATCAATCTCATTGGTCACGCAGTCCTTTAAACATCCACCTGAAGCATAGTAATGAGGGTGGAGAGGAGAAGCGACAGTGAGAGAGGTTATAAATAAGTAGGCAGACTGCGCCAACTAACCTTTAGCAAGTCAGGATCACTTGGGCTGAGTTCTTACAGCACAAAAGTCTGCTCCCACTGTACCCATAGAGTCCAGTAGAGAGCAGAGCCTGTGTGAGATTAAACATAGGCTTTTATATTGTAACCATAGTTCTATTAGCAAATTTGGAACCCTGTAACTGAGGATCTTCATCGTTCCTATTTTGCTCGCTAAAGCGGGTGTAACTTGACCGACATTGTTGTGATACTCCCTTATATCATATGTATTCATGTAGGGCTGCAGCTATCGAATATTTTAGTAATCGAGTATTCTACTGAAAATTCCATCGATTAATCGAGTAATCGGATAAAACATATTTTTGTTTAGTTAAAGAGCAATTATAAATATACATGACACAATAAGACATTTCACCTAATAAGGAACCATTGGTTTCCTTTTTTAACTACCCAGTTAGCTTTATTATGTTTTTATTTTTCACCCTCATCACTCTACAGCGCTGTGTTTTTACAGATTAAATAAAGCCTGTATGAAAGGCACATTAGCCACGCATCGACAGTAGTCATAATTAATAGAAACCTAGCCCTCCGCAGGGCTAACGTTATGTTAGCAAGGTACAGTAACGTTAATCTCATTAATTAGCGCTACGTTAACTTAATTTTGCCTTGTCTCGGGTGACGGTCCTCCGCTCTCGGAGTAAACAGGGTGCCTTCGGTGGAGATGCTGCAGCATTGAAGACGTACTGTTGTGGTATGCAAGCGCTGTCTTACAGTGAATACATGCAGCAGTATTCGCCTTGGTGTCCAGCTTGAAATGCTCCCACACTTTTGACATTTTCTGCCTTTTCTTTGTGCCTTTCTCTTCGCTTTCGTCGCCTTCTTCGCCATTACCTCTACATCCATGGTTAAAACCAAACATAACCGCCGCCTCTTTTTTCTTCCTTTATGTGCGTGACGTCAGCGCGTTGTGCTGCATTAAAAGTAGTCCGGGCGAAATACCATGCTTTGAGCTGGCAAAATTAAACGATTCCTCGAGGCAGAGAAAATTCCTCAATCATTTTTTGTAATCGAGTTACTCGAATTATTCGAGGAATCGTTTCAGCCCTATATTCATGTACGCGCATCCTGACTGGCTGGCTATGTTCATGCAAATTTCAGTGTGTGAATGCATGCTCGTAATGGGAGGAGAGAATACCCATAGATTCCAGAAGAGGGCTCAGCCTGTACTCAGAACTAGGGTTACAATATCGTAACCTTTGTTACTGCTGAAAGGCATTCTTACACAGAAAGTAAACTGATCATACATTGAACTCAAGTATTGAATGGTAGTTGTAAATTGTACTTACCAGATCTGTGGACCATGCATGTGCATTTAAAGCTTTTTCCAATAAACCAACCTTCTCTGTGTTCTGTGCAAAACAGGAAGAAGACAGGAATGTCATAGCTCATAACTTAAAGTGGTTAGTTTTTTTAGCCTGATTGCTGTGAAGCAATAGTATAGTAAGCATAGTATCCAAAGCAACCTAAGGCAGTATCTCTGATGCCAACACATTTTTCATTACACAGAGTTACATTATATAAGACTTATTATTACAAGTTTGGTTCTCAACAGACCTGTATTTTGGGGTCATCAAAGGCCTTGACAAAGGCAACTGAGGCAGGCGAGTTTGAATTCATCATACTAACACGTCCAAGTTTGAATGCACGCAGGGTGACATATTCCATTGATGGACAGATCTGCTGGTACAACCTAACAAAAGAAAGGGGAGAAATTTTGTCAACAAACTTTTTGTTCCAACATACATAGCCCTGAAACTTGTTGACCAGACAAACAAATACAGGAGCTCTACAAAAACTTTTACTAACTATCCAGTTTTATTTTGCTGAGAGCTTCTATTCTTCCATTACTATAGTTTCTGGCTAATGAAAACATCTACTGTGACTTCTTTGATTTCCTGATCACTAGGGGTCTAAAGACAGAGGGATGCCATTTGCTGTAAAGCCTTCTGAGGCAAACTGTGATTTGTGATGAGAAGCTTTATAAATAAAATTGACTTGACTTTTACTAATGCACAAAAACAACGCCTACTTCTCCTTGGCATATAATGTAAAGAGTAAAAAACATGCATAAAAAGACAGTAAATCAACACATGACATTTCAGCAGCTCACCTGTAGTAGGCCAGCTTTACCGCCATCTGTACAAAAGCATTGGGGCGCATCTTGTAGGTCTTTATGAAATTTTTCCCAAAGTGGTCAAATTCCTTGAAGTTCAGATCGATGTCTCGGGCCAGTCTGTGGTGGTGGGGATGGAACACACTAGTTAGACAGGTGTTTCCAGACGTATTTGTCAGTTTGGCTGGGCAGGTAAAAAAAATCAATAAGACAGGCTTATGCAGGGCTTTTTAGTCATATCATATTTTAAATCTCTTAAGTCATATTTGAAGCCCTGTAGCTGTTCACATAGCAATACATGTACATGGAAACTGAAATTAATTACTGTTGCTCTGGTCACTGGATGTCTGTTACAACTAAAAGCTGCTCTCACGTGTCCATGTGCTGCTTGGCCTCCTCAATGTCCTTCTGGATCTCAGGTGTGAGGTTGAAGTGTAATTTCTGGGGCACAGGTAAAGACTCTATGGGAGACTGCGTCACCTCTGGCCTTTTCCTGTTTCCACACACAAAAGAAAGCCAATCAATCAGTCAATCAATCAATCAGTCAATCAATCAAAATGATATAAAATACAATTTCAGTGAAATGTAATCTGTCAGTTCAATTGATGTATTATAAAAGGACTGGAATAATGAATGTAAGATTATAAGACTGGGCAGTCATAGGCAGGGTCTTCATTTCGGATCCCTGTGGCCTGAGGGCAGAAGCTCTTCCTGAGCCTCTTAGTACTGGCCTGGTGTATCCAGTAACGTCTTTCTGACATCCGGTGGATGGGATCTTTAAATATTTGATGAGCTTTATTCTTGCAGCCCCTGATGTAAACATCTATAAGGAAGCGTAGAGCAGCGTTTATTGTTTTTTAGTTGAAGGAGCCCCTCTTTGCAAGACCTTGTGGTCCTGTTTTGGGCTGTTTCTGTACCAGGCAGTTTCTAATCAGGATACTCTTGATGATGATGGAGTAAATATTCCTCAGTATTTTAGGGGACAGCCACAATTTCCAAAGGCAACTAAGGTAAAACTGTTTTTTCCTTTCATAGGTTTGTTATCTCGCTGAGTGAACCAGGAGCTACTACAGGACGCGCGGTAGAACGCCAGCGGACAGGAAGCTGCTGCTGGCGTTCTACCGCTCGTCCATCGAGAGCCTGCTGACTTACTGCATCACCACCTGGCACGGGAGCTGCACTGAGGCAGACAGGGAGAGGCTACGGAGGACAGTCAGAACAGCCCAGAAGATCATTGGCTGCCCTCTCCCCTCCCTGGAGGACATATACACCACCCGGTGCCTCAGCAGAGCACATAACATGATCAAGGACAGCTCACACCCTGGCGCTCAGCTGTTTGACCTGATGCCCTCAGGCAGGCGCTACAGGTGCATCAAGGCAAGGACAAACAGACTGAGAAACAGTTTCTTTCCGAGAGCCATCACCACCGTGAACTCTCACAAATAACCACCCCGGACATCACAACAGACAATAGACAATGTACATCACATCCCTACTTCAATCCACCCGGTGCACACCCTAATTATCTACCTATGTGCAATATATTTCCTGTGCAATATATTTCTATCTGTGCAATATACTTCACATACTGTGCAATATGTTGTGCAATACACCGAGCCACTCTACTTATATTTATTATTTAACTTATACCTCCACACCCATGTACATAGCTGTATATAAGTCTATTTTTATTTTTATTTCTATTTTTTTTATTCTTATTCCTATTGCTATTTTTTTTTTTTTTTTACCTATTTTGTACTTAATTCTGTAAAAAGCTTTTGTACTTTTGCACTGAAGGAATGGAGAAGCTCTCCAATCTCGTTATACAATGTATAATGACAATAAAGAGCATTCTTCTTCTTCTTCTTCTTCTACAGAAAGGCTGATCTCTATCTGTACACTCTGCCTAATGACTGAACTTTCAATCATTAAAACAGCAAATCACAACACCTGCACTTACTGAAACTCATTCATTTACGGGTTACTTACAAGCCTGCTACAAAATGACCACACAAGGACATTTGGACTACACCATCAGCAACGGCATTTGAGAGGTTTGAACCCAATGTTCCATCTTCTCCAATAATTAACTGAAAAAAAGGACAAAAGACACAATTACCTTCCAACTTCTCATAATTCTGTTTTTTCTTATCTGAGAGACTTTGTTGCTGAAGTTATTGTTATCAGTGAATTTAAAAATGTTGTCTTCTGACAGACAAGGAAACTTGAACACACATACACACACACACACACACACACACACACACACACACACACACACACACACACACAGGCAGCATGTGTTGCATTACAGTTCAGTTGTGTATAATTTGCACTTGTGTAAACTTACCTGAAACCCCTTGTCAAACCAGCGGTTTCCACTGTTCAACTGGCTGCCTCCTCCATGCAGTAAGTGACACAAAGTACTACTGCGATACATTTCATCAGACACTGGGGGCATCGCTCCATCCAAACACACTGTGAAGATGCTGCTTTCGATAGCCAATACTGACTCTTTGTTGGTCTTATCTAAACACATCAGGGTCAAGCACACAGAGCAAACATCATGTTATTATGGAATCAGACTACAAGAGCTAAACAAATCACTCAGGGACATTTTCACATATTTACTTAAACCAGCTTTACCAGGAAACATTTCAGATGTTATACACACATTATATTATTATATTATTTAGAATTTTCTTTAAAACTGTATCGGAAACATTCTACAAACATTCTACAAATGTATAAACTGATCCAGCATCTTCCTTGAAAATATTTTTGCATGATCCCACGTATGCTGCCTTTTCTTCCCCAAAATATTTTCTCGTGCAGCAAAGCCAAATGCTTCATGCTTCTTTTCACGTCCAGCTTGTGATCATACACAGACACATTGCATGAAACATGATGCTTGCAACAAAATGTTTTTGTATCAGATTTGAAATTCCCTGGTGTCAGAAATCTTCATCTGAAATCAAAATTAATCATCCCGTTCTGGAATAAAAAATAATGTCAAGATGTAATCCAAGTGTATTGTTAAAACTTCTATGAATAATATCATAAAAACAATGAAAAAAAGTTTTTTGCGGAAGTAACAGACGAGCTACTTTTCATCCTAGCAGCCTCACAGACCACTGGATGGGCATGTATGTGTTAAACTGACGGTGTGCTGCATGCATTATAGAGTAGGGACCAGACCAGCAATCAAAGTCAGACAAGTCCATCTGGCTGCTGCCAATCAGAACAAAGACACATCCTTTCAAATGCTGTCAATCATACGAAGACATGTCCATTCAACTGCTGTCAATACAACTCAAACTGTCTCTCTCTCCCACACACACACACACTCACACTTGTATAGTGACTAGGATATATGTGTGTATTTTTCTTGCTTTATTGTGAATGAATACTTTTGGAATCATTCTTGCTGTCTGTTTATTATTGCACAACAGTGAGTGAATCGCTACTGTGTGAAGAACTTCAAATCTTTCTATCTCTACTACTGATTCACTGGTCATTTTGGTTATAGTCATTATTTCCATTATTAATTAAGAGTTCCAAACTGCAGTTTGAATATGTTATATGAGACTGATTTCACTAACGGGCTATTATTTTTCTCTTTTTGGTAATGGTGCCCCACAAGTTGATTCAGTGTAAATTACATTATATTATTTGACATAATTGATTATTATTTTTTTAAATAAATTATTAATTATTTCTGATAGCCACTTCCTCCTTCGACCAGAAAAAAGATGTAGCAGGATTTAGGGTCAACTTTGATTTCTTCTTAAACCACGTTTAAGAAAAATGACAAATAAATCTACCTTGTACCTTGTACTTCTTTAAACAATGAGTTTCCAACAATACCATGAGAAATATTGCAATACTATGCTGTATTGAAGTTGTGACATCCCAGCATGTCATATTTTGATGTGGGAGGGCTACTTAAAATGTCATAAATTGATGTGGAAGGTCAATGACCAAATGTCAGTATGTGGTGAGTATAGTATCTACACCAGGCATGCATTACTGTGGAAAAAAAGTTAATTTCACATGTTCTTATGAATGATTCGTCAGCGTCTATTTAGTTTGACTTGCATGAGAGCAGAGTTATTCTTACCCTTGATGAGGTTGTTGTAGATTTTGTGCCAGACGTCACGACGCTGGGTGGTGAGGATGCCTACAGGCTCCATGGTGATCTCTAGTGAGGCGCTGCAGATCCTCTCCAGCTGAACACAGAGTTGATCCACTGTCAGTGGACTCCCATCACTGTTGTACACTTCCAGCTTAAAGAACTGAATCCAAGGGGAGGAAACATGGACGCAAGACTAGATTAGCAACTAAGCAAAGTCCCTGAAACACACTCAGGCCTTTGCAGGCCTCAGGTTGTCGGTAAACTAAATAAATATTACTATGACTCCTCTTACTTAAACTGCTCCTCATTCAGTTTCATCAAGACTCTATATGGGCATCTCAGTGTGATTAAATGCAGTTCAATGACCCGAGAATTCCCTGATATCTAACTCTGGGAATTAAGTATTCATTTCAGCCAATCTGGAGTTGGTGATTGTTGAAAAAGTGTACAAACTAAATAGATGACTGACAAGACTAGGATGGTTTTAGAGAGTTTTATTTTGCTTCTGCTTTGTTTAAGTGAAGTGTACAATACCCAATCAGCAGTGATGCAGTTGAGCTTGAAGGTAAAGCACTAAACCTACTGGTTGATCCATGTTCCAACTCCCAACTATGGTCACAAGTTGTAGATAACAGCTGAAAGAATGAGATCATGTATAAATGGTCCTTCTTGGCAGAGTGTCTTGACCCTTTGCCGTGAAGAGACCTAAGTTGCTTTATCAATGTCTCATTCTCCACTTTTAGTTAAAAAAAAAACAAAAAACTTTCTTTTACTCCTCAGTAGGCACTTAAGATATTTGTACTTTATGCATTTGTGTGACAGTGACAGTAGCAAGATGAAAGGGAATGAGGGGAGAGAGAAAATGGATTTTCCAATACAGACTTGGAATGTTGGAGCTCATGGTTGGTGTATTCCTCACTTGACGGTTTTGTAAGACAGTGATGTGATGTTCCTTACCTGACCATTGTGTACTACAGTTACATGTTTGTCGATGTAGTACTTCATGGTGTCTTCCGTCTCACCAGGGATACGGCACGATGAAAACAGCAACTCGTACTGCTTCATACACAGCGGCTTCCCTTTCATGTAATCTACTGGTAGTGTATCACTGAAAATATATAAACATGAAACACTATGTCAGTTATTCAATTGCATTTACAATTCTGGCCATTGATGTCCCTGAAGTTGCCACATCCACTGGAAGGACCACTTTGAATATTGTAGCTTCGCCTCCATCTTTGACTGAGGTTTAATCTTTTGCCATTCACAAAAGGTTTTCAGGTTTAGCCAGTTGTTTTTTTAATTAATAGTTTTACTCAAACAAAGGGCGGCACAGTGGCGTTGTTTTTGTGTAATTTAACTGCTTCTTCTGCTATTTAATGTTTCTAAGTGAAAACAACAAATATATTGATTAGCTTTACTCAATATAACAGTTAATTTTTTAGCTGCATGATAGTTGCATTTATTATTAAAATTATTAAAACATTAAATTAAAACAAAATATAATGAAACTTTTAGGATAACAAGGATCTTTTGCACCTGGTAAAAAAGAGCATTTAATCTCAGTACTCACCTGTCAATCATTGTCTTTACTTCCAGTGCAGATAGTATGAGTTTGGCAGCATACCTGAAGCGAGAAAACATTATTATTCAGTATTATTCACATTATTCATTTTAATGTTTGAAAGGAACAATTTCATTAAAGAAATGTCCACATTAAAGAGGCTGAGATAACTTAACCTTTTTCACCTCAGGTCCAAAGATGGACAGCAGAAACATGGAGACCTGAAGTGGCTCCAGCCTCCATTTCAGCTCTGATCTGCTGTGTCTGACTCTCTCTCTCTGTCTCTCTTTGGATTAGTGTATCTTGTGGACTACACTGGATTCTTGCCATTGCAACTCAGCTCCTCACAACTGACCCATGGGACAAAGGTGCAATAATGTGATGTTGAGTAAATATGGATATGATCATGAACATTCTGGATTAAGCGTATGCTCTCAACCTCTTACACTAACTACCTCAGATTTGGCCCTGAACAAACATATTTATGAGCAACCTCACCATATTTATCATCCATACTAGTGATGTAATCATTACTTATAAAAACAGGCATCCTCTGCAAAGGTTAATTGCTTGTCCAAGTGTGAGGGGTTTCACTTCGAAAGTGGAGAACATTAGAACCACCAAAATCATCAGCTGGACTGTGGTGACACAGAGAGGGGATTAAGTGCTCAGGTGTCTTAGAGTAAAAGAGAGTCAAAGTAGAAACGGTCATCAGTTAAAGAAAGACACACCTTCAAGCAGGTCGCCATGTTGTGATGGAAATGTAAATCTCTGCAGCACTCTCCTGGCTGGGCCTGTCAGACCAAGTAATGCCAAACCATGCCACTGATGGGAAACCCACATATGTGTGTGTGTGTCTGTTTACCTTATTTGTCCTTTTTTATCTCTGAGGTCCACTCGACTGAAGAACACCGCAGGGTTCGATAAACCCGCCAGAGGCTTCCGCATGCTGAGAAATTCTTTCTTCACAAAATTCTCTGTCATCTACAAACAGTAACAAACTAAAGGTTACACACAGATACATAACACACATAAACAGAAAGTCCTTTGAGTCATTATTAATGGTGCATTTACTTGTTAGTTTATGGACATTGACTTCTTTTAAATTAAGGGTGAAATTACAAAAAAGCCTGAATGAAATTTGGTGGCCAAAAAGTGAAACGTGGTTCCACTTTAAAGAAAGCAAGAGCATGAACGTCCTCCTTCCATTGTTTTCTATGCTCTCGAAGGTTGCATGAAGTGTATGAGGCTGAATGTGCACTATGACGAAAATCCTGGCTGCAAAAAATCCTTAAAGTTACAATTCTGGTCTCCATAAGGTACTGGTGGTAGCAATTTATAAAAACAAGGCCCAGATTTTGTGCTTGTAAAGACATCTGTATGATAACTGGATGCAGCAAACACAGCTTGGTGCAGCTGCCACTTTGACCACCCTGTGTCACTGTCCCTCTCCAGCCAGCCCTCTTACTGACCCCACCTTCTCTCTAGAAAGTAAAAAGAATAATATTTCCTTCTTAGGTGTAATGGAGTAGAATAAGAAAGTAGCATGAGATTAAAATACATTAATAACGTAAATGTAACCTCAAATATGTACTTAAGTACAGTTCTCAAATAAATGTACTTGAAATGTAATAATCCAGCCATTATCATTACTCTAAAACCTCATCTAAATTTGATTAAATAATATTCTTTTTTAAAAAAATTGTTTTTCCTGGTTTTGGACAACAATTTGTGAACAGTGAAAGCGAGATGTTTCTCTCTTTTCTTGGTAGGAGAAAAGCCGAAAATAAGAAAACACTGGAGCAAAATTAAGAGAAAATTTGTTCATATACCGTTTCTCGCATGAGGCCCATTTTCTCTGTAGGTGTGTATATAGCTGTTAGTGTAGTTGTTGAACTCACCCAGTTCTCAGAGTTCTCTGCTTTCCTCTCTAAGCTTCTCTGCAGTCTTTCTCCGACCCCTCCTTCTCTACGAAACTCTTCCACCAGTTTTTTTGTGCGCTTCAGCTCGTCTGCCTCCAACATGCACTCCAGGTAATTGACATAGAGGTCACAGGTCTGCTGCAGCGGGGCCACAGGCAGACTGGGCAGTTCTTTCTGCTGGGAAAGGTTTCTGCTAGCAACCAGGGTCACTAATTCAGGTCTCACCAAGTGATAGGGCTTCACCATCCCCACCTTTACATGAGAGATACAACAACTTTTTCAAATATATGTACACATATGTTATGACTAGTAATAATGACATGTTTCCTTTTGACCAGATACCTGCAAAGCCTTAATGTATTACAGTGAATTCTGCAAGAAGAAGTAGACAAATACCCCTTTCCCACCAAAATTAATGCATGCGTGTATGTTTTTAAACAAGGGTAAACCCACTAAATATGAGCAATCGGTTGTGTTCCCAATGCCACTGAACTTACTGCTGGACAGCGAGTCTGTCAGCTGGCCTGTGTATGAGTTCTTGTGTGTTGTCTTGATGGTGTGTGCATGTGATGTCATGGACTGGCAGGAGAGCAGGTAAATGGTAGACAGCAGCAGGATCAGAGATCTTTGAAAACTTTTCAGCAACTTCTTGTTTTTATTTATCTCTTACTTATTAAGTCCCCCTTCCAAACCTGGTGCAGACTAATTTGGAAGAATGCTTTAATGCTGCTCTGCTTAGGAGGAGACGGATAGTAATTAGTTACAGCGCGTCATTACAACTTGCTGGTTAAGGAGCGTTCACCTGGGTGTTGTTTTCCAATCAATGCCAATTGGAGACGAAGGGGATAAAACCCTGTGTCTTGTGCAGAGTCATTTAACCTAGTTGTCTATGGCAATCGTACACATTACCATTGCATACAAAGCCAGACATTAGTGGGTGATAGCAGTTTTTTTGTGCAGCGGGAATAAGGCTTAATACAAAAAGGAAGCCAGACTTCATAAAAGATAAAGCTAAGTGTGGAACCTTTGTCAGCCCTCTCTGGCAGTGACAGTAATCACACAAATACTGCCTGAGAAGTACAGAGATCTTTCCCTAGTGGTAAAAGGCTTAATAAGGAACGTTCTAAATCATTTGGCACGGGCTTGAAAGAACTGAATTTGTCAATTAATTTAGGTGTAAAAATTCCAGTTTAGGTGTTAAATTCCTTTACAGTAAAGGATGTGGTAACCTAATGCAAATATCAATCAAAATCTTTAAACAAAATGTTAAAATATAAGAGCTATGACTACAAGGTAGTAAACACGAGTTTTGTGAGAAGATAAACACATATTATATAATACCCAATTGGTCAAATGGTATTGTTTACTTACCAGAGCTCTGCTGCAAATTCTCAACATTGTGCTTTTAGAGAAACTCCCACAGACTTAAGCTGGACTCTGTTAACTTTTTTAAAGGTTTTTTGAAGGTACAGATAGGTGAAGTTTCTGAGATATGAGAGGATCTGGTAATAGCAACACCTCTGCGTGCTGTCAGAGGCTACGTCAATCTACTTCAACTGAGTATAAAGACAAGGTCTGTTTGTACTGGTCAGTAATGATGTCACCAACTGTCACCTTGTGTATTTGTCTCTTCACACCTGCAATCTTAGGGCTAATTAAACAATGACACAGTGGTCCATAAACCAACATATGGTAGGGAGGGGGCTGAAAGAAGTAGAAGATCGGCCCGTTGGTGTCAGGACAACAACCTGCTCCTTAACATCAGTAAAAATTAAGGAAAGAGTAGTGTACTTTGGGTAGGAGCAACAAAGAAATAGTAAACAGTCATCATCCAGCAAACTGTGAGTAAACCTGCCCTTTGGCAGATTTGGGATTAAGTACCTGTTGCTTTGACAACAGTTCCTGATATACATTAAGCCAGCTTCAGTGAGCTAAAACATCCAAACTCCAGTCAAAACCTTAATCTGGATAATTTGGTTATCCGTTTACAAGGAATAGGGCCCAGATCTTTGTTGGACCTAATAAAGTAGATAAGTCTCTTTTTCTGCAACTCTTAAGGCTTCTAAAATGCAGGAACTACATACTGGGATTACTTGATGTGTTAGCCCTCAGGTTAGCCCTAACTACCCCGATCAGACAAACAATGCAGGTGTGGAAAGACAAATAAACTTTGACATGTAACAGTTTGACAGTTTGTGACCTACAGTGGCCAAATAAGGATAGTTGCCATTTTATAAAAAGAGATCTTGCATTCTAACAGGCATTGTCAACAAAATCACTCATGCACATACTTGTTTGTAACCCTCTGGCCCTCAAATAACATTAAGACTCGGGACAAAAATGTCTTATTCCTGAAACTGCCTTAAAAATACGATGTAATAATATTATTTTCCTTTTTTCTGTTTCTGTTTTACCAACTTCAGTCCTAATCATGAATATAAAAAATATTCATTCATTTTCAGAATTTTTAACCCTTTCAGTGCCTTTTTTCATTTACTTTTAAATGGCACTGTTTTTAAAATGAAAAAAAAAAACCCCTAACAAGAATTGTATTATTTTCCATCTACTAAATGCTAAATTGGTTTTTGTTTCTTTTTAAAAGGACTATCAGACTCTGGGATAAGTCAATGATTAGCAATGAAATTGATTTTGATGCATTTTTATTTTTTGCATGGGATGACTTTTTATTTTTTTATTTAATGTTTAATTTAATTAATTATATTTCATATGGGGCTGGTGCTGCTATGAGCAGCACTACATGGAGAACTATCAAATGTGCAGGCATTGATGTTGACCAACTCAAGTGAGTAAGCAGCAAATAGTCATGTTTCAGTAACAGCAGTAAAGTTAAGCTGTAAATGTATATAGAATGCCAGATCTGATACATGCCACATCAAGCTTGGTACATTCATTAAAAACACAGTAAAACTGTATGTGTGCAGTTTGTGTGCTATTCTTCCACAGAAACTGTGGCATACACTGTGATGCTTGTGGAACTTTATCTTAACAATATATGGCCTCATCGTTTAACTCCTTCATTATAAATCCACACATATTTCTAACATGGCTTAATGCTGCACAAGTGACACCACAGTTCTATTTGCAGTCATGCTCTGTAACTTATGTACTGTGCAAACTAAAGCCAGTTTAAGAGGAAACTGGCAACATAAGCCACCTTTACTAGTTACTCTCTACTCTTCGGCAGAAACAGGTGTCGCAATCACTATGGCTTTAAACATGTTCACATTTTTCATCCTTTGTGCACTAACTTGAGCATGATCAAAATAAACATACATGGTTTTAGGAAACAAACCACCAGGTGAAGAAACTATATGTCTCACTGTGTCAAATATTCCATGTGCTGCCCTCAACACGTGCTGAATATATATTGGAAGTGAGTTTTATTATGTTTTTAACACCTTTTGTTCATCAAAACTCTACAGTCAGCCAGTCCCTGTGAATTCCACACCCCACCTTGTAATGTTGTCCATTCATTGCATTTTTACCACCAATTTGACTGCTGCTTCTCATATGTAAATGCATACAGTGTCTCTTGATGGGGAGTCTGCTGTGGAGCAGCAGTGGACACCACCTCTGCAGCTCTGAGCGTAACCCTAACCTCTAAAACTTTTGCACTCTAGCTTTAAATGGGACCTATTATGTTTTGGGGGGTTTTCCTTTCTCTTTATTGTTTTGTATAGCATTTTTGTGCTTGTAAAAGTTCTCCCTAAGTAATAAAGCCCTAAGTAATAAAGCCCTAAGCGCTCTCTCCCTCAGAAGACGTTGCTCCTATGCTGCCTAAAACAGCTTGTTTGACTTTCAGTGTTTACTTCCATATCTTGGTGATAACACAGTGTAACAAATAGAATTGAATTTGCATAGAGAGAGCCAACTGACCATTCAGAGCAGACTGGGCCTCTCGGGAGGCGGGACATTAGCTAAGACTGTTTCAGAAAGAGGTGCTGCAGCAGAGTATGAGTATGAGACATATGATGTGTTTTTTGAACATTAAAGTATGTAAACCCATTGTATTCTGTTTACATACTAGAGCCCTGCTGTAAATTGACAATATTGTGTTTGTTTAAGAGAAACCCCCACAGACTGAGGTTGGACACTATTAACATGCTTAATGGGTTTGTTTGTTATTGTTATTGTTGTTTGTTAGATATAGATAGGTGATGTTTCTGCAGTGGTAACCACTGCTGTGCTGCCAGCTCTTAGAGAGTATTTGACTTCAGCTTAATATAAAAACCAGTGAAGGTTTTTTTGTACTAGACTTTGATGATGTCACAAACTGTCAAACTGTTACATGCTAATGTATATTTGTCTTTCCGCACCTGCATTGTTTGTCTGCCTGAGGTAGTTGGGGCTAACCTGAGGGCTTACCATTCATTATTATAATATAATTCATTTTTTGGAATGTGTAACGCCATAAGTTAAAAAGCCAGAAGAGTTGCAGGAAAAGAGACCTGTCTACTTGTGTAGATCCAACAAAGATATAGGCCCTATTCTTTATTCATGGATAACCAAATTATCCAGATTGACAAATTGACTGGAGTTTGGATACCTTGATTCCTCAAAGTTTGCTTGAGTTATACGAGGCAAAGTTGTCAGAGCAACAAGTATTAATCCAAAATCTTCCCATGGGCAGGCTTACTGACAGTTTGCTGGATTGTGACAACTTATTGTTCCTTTGCTGCTTTTTCTCAAAGTCCGCAATTATCTCCTTAGTTTTGTTGACATTCAGGAGAAGGTTGGTGTCCTGACACCAGTGGGTCACATTCGCTACTTCTTTTACACTTCTTTGTTATCTGGGCCGGCCCACCAAAGCTGTGTTGTCAGTAAACTTGATGACACGTCAAATTTCCTCCAGTGTCTAAGGTAAAAAGCCTGTGCCTTCCCTCTCTCTCTCTTGAGTCAGCATGCAGCACTTAGGTCAGGGTGTCAGTGATGTGGACACCAAGTTATGCTTAGCTATCCACTCGCTCCACTGAACACCTGTGGATATCAAAGGGGGTTGTAGTTCTCTTACTGCTTCTTCCCAAAGTCCACTATCATCTCCTCAGTTTTGCTGACGTTTAGGAGTAGGTTGCTGTCCTGACACAAGATAGATGTTTTCATTGTTAATTGTGATCAGGCCCACCACATCTATGACATTAGAACACTTGATGATGGTGTTGGAATCGAAAGTGGCTTTACAGTCTTGTGTATACAGGGAGTACAGCAGGGGACTCAAAATGCAGCCCTGGGGTGCTCCAGTGTTACCCCTGATTTCCACCAGATCAGTGTGCAGTCTGGCTCAGTCACAGCAGACAGCAAACAGATTATACTCTAGTCTATGTGTTAACTTCCACTGCATTGCAAATAGACTCCATCCCAGCTCCATTACTGTCACTGTAACATGTAACATGTACAACGAAATTAAAAATGCCAACCAGCCAGTGCACCATTCACACATTCACCATGAACATTTACGAAGATATGAAACTGTAACATGCATGTTTAGAGGATGTGTGTTTAAAACTAACATCTATAGTACATTTCATATACATAAAAACCTCAAAACATAATCTGTTGAATAACACTGACACTTTAGAAAGTGTTACTCAAACCCACAAAACACAGAAAATTACCTCAGATAAAGAGCAATACAAATCTATAAGAGACAGAATTTTCTTTAAAGAAAACATTTTTTTCCACAGGAGAGGAATTAAAGTTGTCAGTATTGTTATATGTTGATGAGTTTGAGGTTCACACCCCCCTAGGCACATCTGGAAAGATCCATAAACTTTGTGGGGTGTACAGGATTTTGAGTTATTTACCACCTGGTTCTAACTCAACTCTTTCTTCAATTTATTTGTCAATGTTGTGTAGGGGCACTGATGTGAAGTTGTATGGATATGAATGTGTTTTAGAGCCACTTTTACAAGAAGTGAAGTGAAGTTGATTATACTAGAGAACACTTTGAACACAAGACATATATGACACACGTTAGATCTGCTAAGGAGAACTCAACTATCTTTTGTGGAGTAAAGAGAGAGTATGTCTTTACTAAGAATTTGTCTTTTTTTCACATCACTTGGGGATACCCTCCTGACATTGTTCATGATTTGTTTGAGGGTGTTGTACCAGTTTAACTTACCCTCTGCGTTAGAATATTAATTTCTAAAAAGTATCTGTCTCTTGACACTCTAAACAAATTAATTGTGAACTTTTCATATAAGTGGGGGGATAAAACTAACAAAACTTATATTATAGCACGCACTTTTGCAACTTCAAGGACTGATAGGGGTAATGCCCATGAAAATTGGAATTTATTAACATTGCTCCTATTAATCATTGGTGACTTAATACCAGAGGCAGAGACTGCTTGGTTTGTGTTGCTAGATTCAAAAGATATAGTTGAACTTGTTGTTGACCCCGTTCTTGGTAAAGAGACCATTGCCTACTTGGAATGCAAAATCACTGAACACAGAGATAGGTGTTTGGAGTTTTCCTGCACGACTCCTACCAAAACATCACTATCTTGGGCATTACCCAGTGTTGCCAACTCATCAGGTAGCTATGGGCTCTCCCAAAGGTCGCTAGAAGTAGCTAGATTATGTAAACTAATTTGCATAATATGGAATTCTGAGAGAGGCAAAACTAACAGAAAAGGCTGACGTAGTAGTTGACAAACGAACTATTTATGTATTTACAAAGTTGTTTTGTTGCCATATATCTATAATGTTAGTTTTTTTCTTTTCTTTTTTAGTGGCCTAATGAATGTAGAGCAAAACAAAAATATGGTCTTGAAGCTTATATTTGGCCAGAGGAGGAGAGGGAGAAGAAACTGATTCAGTGTGTGAGTGAGACTGACTGAGACAGAGTGAACCATGTGAAGGATTTTGGGATGTGAAACTAAAAAAGAGCGAATATTTAAACAAAAACAAAACGTCTCTGCTGTAACTGTACAAAATCATCATCTGTGATTGTTTGTAAGCTGCACACACATGATTCATTTGCAGGGCAGGCAGCTCTCAGAGCGGTTACCGAGTCCGCTGCAGATTGGGACTGCGGGGCTGCTGGTCAGACTGGCTGCATGAGTGCTGTGTGAGTGGAGAGGAGGAGACGGCAGCTGCCTTCTCTGTACTTGGCTCTCATGAGCGCAGTTATAACGTGAACCACAGAACGGATTATATTAGATGCTTTATGCAGACCTTAACACAATCATTCCCCAAATGACCAGTAAAAGTTGCTAGATTTGTCACTGATTGCTTTTGACTAATTAAGTCGCAGAGGGGGTCTTAAAAGTCGCTAAATATAGTGACAAAGTCGCCAAGTTGGCAACATTGGCATTACCCTTATATGACTGAATGTTTTGGTGAGAACATCAGCAAGTGATTGCATATCATATCAGTGCTTCCAACCTTAAGTCCAAATTGGAAGTTGGAAATGTTACCACCCTTTCTGTTGATGTACTGAACAAGGAAGTAGAGGCAAGCCTCAAGCAGAAATACCCCAGCATAAGTGTGGTACATGTAGCCAAACATGTTACCATGAAAGGGATCTCCAACAGAATTGGCATGCTAATTCCTTATGGTGCAACAAGTGGTCTACCAGAGTTTGCGGAAATTCTTCAGACGGGCATAGTTAAAAACAATTTGAGCGTTACTGTAAGAACATTTTGTGGATGTCATCACGAGCACCTCACAGCTTTTGAGTTGACCATATCTCCTGATAGAGAGGTTGGTTGATGTTGAGGACCTGGCCGATGCTTATCCACTCTGCGACTACACTGTCTGTGTGAGATGTTTGGATGTTTGGTTACTTCGAAAAGGCACATCATTGTTTAAAGCAGGTTTATAATGTGATTTTTACCTCTCTTATCTTAACATGTATTTTTTCTTGTGATAAATCAGTCTAAAAAAATAAATTATGTTATTTAACATTTTTATTTTATTTATTTTATTACATTTTGCATTTTTAAAGAGGTCTGTATAATTCAATGATTCACAACACATTCATTTGAGTAGGTGTTGTTTGGTCATACAATTTAAGGGTTACACACAATCCAATGAGTGTAATAAGGCAGAAATGTAATAAAAATGGAAAGGAATATTTTCACAACAGTAAAGAACATAACATAACATAACAACAAATTTCTATTTATATTTACATACATGTATTTTTTTTTTTTTACAACAATTGACAATTGAAAGTAAAATGTTACTATATTCTTTAAGTATTTTATAGAACATTCTTCCACTGGGCTACCTTAAATTCTTCACAAATATTTGTTTTATTAAAAACAGTAGGGAAAAAGCGGGTCCATGCTAATTCAACTTGAAAAAGACAGCTAACAATTTTTGGCTCCTGTTCCTAGTTTTAACCCTCTGGCTTTGTTCAGAACCACTACCCACTTAGCCTGTTCATGGCCAAAAATGTCCACTAATAGAATTAGTCTGTAATTTTTTGGATTTTTTTTTTATAGTTTTTGTAATTACTACATAAAGTTTTTAACTAACATCAGTTCTTGTCATTTTTAGGATGCAGCTTTGAAACCAACCGCCTTCACAGCTTTACTGGTTACGTATCACAAAAACATAAACACCATACACTGAGAGATTTTCAGTCATCAGTCAGGGAAGTGAGTGTTCAATCAAATAACACAGACCAACCAACTAATGATGAATCTGAGACTGGATTTCCATTGATCAGTGGCCCTTCATTGAACTCCACAGAAAAAAGTGAAGCGGACTCTGTTGAGAAAGTGGATGCTAGCATCCCTTTTTCTTTATATTGCAATGTGTGTTACATGTGTCTAAACGTGCGATACAGTAAATTATAGAATAATTTAATGATATCTTGAACTATTCTAAGTTACAAACATCAGCAGTTCTCATAGAGGTCTTAGAAAAACATAACATTTAAACTGAAGAAGATATTATTCAAGAAATAAGTAACACTGTATTTCAAACAAATCCAATACTTACTACTACATCAAAAAAAGGGTACATTATCAACTGATTATAGGAAATACATACTAGAGCATTTCTCCATAATTGAGCAAACTGAGTTGTTGTTTGTCAGGACTTTGAGAAAATTGTTTGTTTATGTGTCTGTGAATCAGGTTATTGAGCTTTTACTGAATAGAGCAGAATTTCTGGAAAAGCTTGTATTCAATGAAAAGACTACACCAGGGCACTACAAGTGTTTTCAAGATCGGCATGATTTTAAACAAAATCAACTTTTTGGAGAACAAGAGCTGCAAATTTCATTAGGGCTTTATATAGATGATTTTGAATTGTGTAACCCATCAGGCACACCAGATTACTGCAGTTTATTGGGTCATTCTTAATCTACCTTCAAAGTTTTGTTCCAGTTTACATTCAATTCATCTAGCTCTCCTTGGAAAGACTTCTGATGTTAAGCAGTTTGGTTATGATAAGTTTCTAGGTCCACTACTGAAGGACATAAAGTCACTGGAGCAACCAGGGGTATTTGTTCAGGCTCTCAATAACTTTATAAAAGGTAGAGTATTTTGTGTCTGTGCTGATAATTTAGGAGTTCATGGACTTGCAGGCTTTCAGGAGAGCTTCAATGTAAACAAGTTCTGTAGATTTTGTTTAACTAGTCGAGATGAAAAAGTAACCACTGCAATTTCTAAATTCCAGCTACGGTCCAGAGAACAGCACAACTTAATAATGAAAATGTTCCACATGTAAATCTGTCATCTGTCATTTTTTCACCCTGTCACTGTTTTCCTCCAGACATATTGCATGACTTTTTTGAAGGTATCATTCCAGTAGAGCTGTGATTGTGTTTAAAGGAGTTGATTTTAAATGGCTTCATTACTTTGGACAGACAGAATAGCATTATAATTCCCTTTCCTTACAAGTACTCTGACATGGTAAATATACCAAAAACAATTTCTAAAGCAAATTTGGAAATGGGCAGCACAAGTGGTAATAGCCATGAAAATTGGACCCTATAACTATTTCTCCCTCTTTTCATTGGGAAGAGCATACCAGAACAAGAACCTGCATGGGAGATACTGATGGACCTCAAATAAATTGTGGAGATTGTTGTCTGCCCTGTTTTTTTGGAGGAAATACTAAACTACTTAGAGATCAAGTTGTCTGATCATGGCTGCCAACGGACACTTTTGCTGATTTCAGGTTCCACCCAAAGTATCATTTTGCTGATCATTATCCTCACCTTCTACACTGCTTTGGTCCATTGGTGGAAATATGGGCAATGAGATTTGAGTCAAAACATAGGTTTTTCAAGAGCACTGTGCACGATGTTAAGAACTTTAAAAATGTGCTTCTCACACTGTCCTCCAAGCATCAGCAGATGATGGCATGCCACTGTGATAGCCAAAGTCTCTTCAAGCAAATGTTATATGTGGAAAAAGTAACTGACATCAAAACACTTTCTTTGGATGATGTCCTACGCACAGTGATTGAGATCAAGTACCCACACCTTGAAACTTTGTCCCTCTCTAAAGACATTTATTTGCCTGGCACCCAATATGCAGTGGGCTGCTAGACTTCTACAAACAGTAGTGACCATAGTAGTAAACTCTGAAACAGTGGCCTTTGTTGGAAAAAAGCTCACATCTTGGTATCTCGAACATGTCAGGTCTTTCGAGCTTGTGGAGAACATTTATGCAGACACTCAGATTTTTGATCCTGAGGCCCTCAATAATCATCATCCATTGAGTGCATACACACTGGTAGGGAAGGTGCTGGTGACTCCAAAAGTGTCCCTACTCTGTTGAAAGGACATACAATGGTGAGTAAACTTCACACTTCACATAACACTTCCCAGAAAAAAACTCTCCGTTACTCACTCATTTTCACTCTCTAATCTCTGATTGTGTCTCTCAGCTAGCATTAAAGGGATAGTCCACCCAAAAATGAAAATTCAGTCATAATGTTTTTTTCCATGTACAAACACAAATCATTATCTGACATCCTTAAGATCACACCTATAACAAAGTTGTGTCATTAATTTGCTCCACTGGAGTGCAGTAAGCCATCATACGCCCCTATTAGAAACTAAGAATATTACATGAAATTGCTCCCTTGGCCAAAAATGGATGAATGACATAATCTTGTAGAAAACAATCAAAATGAGAATTTTCAAGTGTTGAGCCTAGAATGAAAGCCATTATACCTAAAATGTATGACTGAAAATTAAGATTCGTCAATGAGCAGGTAAAGAGCTGGACAGACACACGTTAGTTGGACATTGACTCCCTTTTACCAGTTATTGTGGAATAAGAAAAAAAAAAAAAACAGTTTTCCTTTAGGTTTTTGGTACTCGTAAACTCTTGTGATTTGTTGTCAGCGAGGGCGGGTGGGGGAGGGGGGGGTTGCAGAGGAAACTGATTATGTGAATTGCTCATGTGAGAAGTGTTGTGGACTTTTATTATTCTACTATTCAGTTTGTAATGTGGTATGTTTACATTTCAGATATTTAATAGTAGTGTTTACAAAGTTTTTCAAAACTAATATAAAACATTGTTAACATCCACAGCTCTGCAAAAACATGCAGAAATGAGCCAAAATTTGTTTAATTGCAGTCTGAGCTGCACTTGAGCTTATTAACTTGTTTATGTGAAGTTGATCTTTGCACTTAATAGGAAGTTGTGGGGTTGGGCGATTAAACAAAATCTATCGCAAAATAACTTTTCCTCAATTGAAATATGCGACGTAGTCACTAGAATGCAGATATAACTCGTTCCAGCCACGTTTTGACAGACAACACGAACAGCCAGTGATAATAAGAATAGCACCGTGGCGAATCAAATACAGTGAACAACGATGGTATGACAGCAGTGCAGCGAGGCAGACAAACAGAGCACAGCTTCTCCAGCAACAGTGTCTGAAGCAGCCAGATTTGATGAAAAGTGCATTCTTTAGACATTTAAAGACTACTTGTTAGTTTCAGGTTTAATCAAATGTTGATGAATTATTTAGAAACAGCAGGATGCATCGCTCCATGTCTCATCCAGCCGCTTGCACTAAGCTCTCATTATTATTACCAGGGGCAGATGTAATGATTTGGGGGCCTGCAGACACAAGCACATTACCTTATTTTTACCCTTTCTCTAACTGGGAATGTTGGCAAGCTGTTGGCAGCTATAGGAGAAGTAGGCCTACTCAAAAGCTGTTTTTTTTTTCCTGAGTAAAATGATTAATAGCCCAGATGTTTCACAGAAGATTCACAGAAGTTAAAGTCAGAGTCCTGCAGTCAGGAGAGGTTGGCCTGGCACAATGTGCTTAAATTAACCTGAAGTTTGTTTAAGATGGAGCTTTTAATTTTTACAAAATGCTGGAAAGTTTCAGAAATAATAATAAATCATATGTTTATTACTCTCCAACAAACCATGGTCAAATGACACTGCATGAGTGAACTATGAGGGCAAAAAACAAACTACAAAAAAAAGCAAAAAGTAAGAAGCAAAATAATCCTTCATTAATCATAATGGAAGTAAACTGTTCAATTAATCATGATACTGATTTTAGGTATGAGGTTCGGACCTTTGCTGGGAGGAAATTTTAATAACTGGACCTCTTTGAACTTCTTTGGACTTCTTTTCAACACTGTAGCCATGCTGATTCAGAGTCACAGCTCCATAGAGCCTTGTATTCTTTCAGCCCTAAGCAGTGATGACTTTATGACTTTCTTTAATGATAAAATTATAACTATTTGAGATAGAATCCATCACCTCTTGCCCTTAACTGACCTGACCCCGGACTCAGGTGGCTTGGATATGGCAGCAAGGCCTGGAATGTTTTTTGGACCGTTTTTTCCCCCATTGAACTTCACCGACTCTCTACTCTGATTTCTGCATCTAATCCATCAACATGCCTGCTAGACCCCATCCCAACTAGGCTACTTAAGGAAGCTTTACCCTTATTAGACAATTCTTTATTAGATATAATAAATGCGTCTTTATTAGCGGGCTATGTACCACAGTCCTTTAAAGAAGCTGTCATTAAACCTCTTCTAAAGAAGCCCACTCTCAATCCTTTTGATCGATTTTTGCTAACTATAGACCGATATCTAATTTCCCCTTTATTTCTAAAATCCTTGAGAAAGTGGTTGTTCATCAACTCTGTGATTCAAGGACTTTCAGTCAGGCTCTAGACTTCATCATAGTACAGAGATGGCACTAGAAAAAATTAACGACTTATTGATTGCTTCTGATTCAGAACTGGTCTCTGTTTTAATCCTTTTAGATCTCAGCACCACTTTTGACACCATTGACCATCAATTTTACTGTACAGACTGGAACAGTTAATTGGCCTTAAAGGAAAAGCACTAACCTGGTTTAAATCTCACTTATCAGATGGTTCCCAATTTGTTCACATCAATGATCAATCCTCCTCGCATACTAAGGTCTGCTTTGGAGTGCCACAAGGTTCTGTGCTTGGACCAATCCTTTTTACTTTATATATGCTTCCTCTGGGCAACATTGTAAGAAAACACTCTATAAATATTCATTGTTATGCTGACGATACGCAATTGTATCTCTCTATAAAACCAGATAAAACTGATCAGCTATCTAGACTTCAATCATGTCTTAAGGACGTAAAAGCCTGGATGAGCCGTAATGTCTAGATGCTGAATTCATACAAAACTGAAGTTATTGTTCTTGGCCCCAAACACCTCAGAAGCTCCCTTTCTAACAATGTAATTTCTCTAGATGGCATTACCTTGGCCTCTAGCACATCTGTAAGAAACCTTGGAGTTCTATTTGATCAAGATTTATCTTTTGCCTCCTATATAAAAAAAAAAAAACTTCAAGGACTACTTCCTTTCACGTAACATCTCAAAAATTAGACATATCCTATCCCAGACAGATGCTGAAAAATGAGTGCATGCATTTGTTAACTCTAGGCTGGATTACTGTAATTTCCAATTACTCGGTTGCCCCAACAAATCTCTGAAGTCTCTCCAACTGGTGCAGAACGCTGCTGCACGTGTTCTAACGGGAACCGAGAAAAGGGACCATTTTTCTCCTGTTTTAGCTTCTTTGCACTGGCTCCCTGTGAAATCCAGGATTGAATTTCTCCTCCTTACTTACAAAGCTCTAAATGGTCAGGCTCCGTCCTATCTGTCACAGCTTATAGTTCCTTACTAACCCTCAAGATCACTACGTTCTGAAAATGCAGGGTTACTTGTGGTTCCCAAAATTTCCAAATCCAGGATAGGAACCAGAGCCTTCAGCTACCACGCTCCTATCATATGGAACCATCTTCCAGTTTCGGTTAGGGAGGCAGACACCGTTTCCACTTTTAAGGATCTATGCATGAGACTCTTATAAACACCCACAATATCATCATAGAGTGCATTTGATAAATTCACACCTATCGTTATTGTATTATGACATGCGTCTGTTTTCACTATTGCTGTGCCTCTCTCCCCCTCTCTGTTTCTCTTTCCTTTTTGCCATGATTGTATTTCATTTGTTATTTACGACATCTATTGCACGTCTGTCCGTCCTGGAAGAGGGATCCCTCATCATCCTCTGCCACTCTTCTTGAGGTTTTTTTCCTCTTTTTTACCCGTTACAGCGGTTCTTTTTCGGGAGTTTTTCCTTGGATGATGTGAGGGTCTAAGGGCAGGGTACACTGTAAAACCCTCTGAGGCAAACCATGTTTTGTGATAATGGGCTCTATAAATAAAATTGACTTGACTTGACTTGAATTTTGGTAGAATAGGTCCGCCAGTTGGTGATGCCTGTTCTGCAGTATATTTGTCATGTTCAGTGTCTGGCAGAAAATAAATATTTAAACCAAATTAACCTTATATCTTCATATCTCACTTTGGAGTAAAAGGGAACCTTTAAGTTTGACAGAAATAGTGATTTGATGTATATCGTGATATATCGATATTGACTGATATGAAAACATTTTTCGTGATAAGACTTTTTTTCTATATCACCCAGCCCTAGGAAGTTGCCTATGATTTGTTCTTTATTGAAAGATGTTAAGTGTTTTTCATGCGCCACAAGGTGTATAAACATGTAAGGCAAACATATCCACAGCTCTGCAAAAAACATGCAGGAATGAGCAGATTTTTGTTGCAGCCTCAGCTGCACTTTATTTTATTAACTTGTTAATGTGGAGTTGATATTTGCACTTGAGCATTTATTTATCAAGTTTGTTATGAGTTAACCTTTCGTTTTGTGTTTACTGTATGTTTGTGGCAACTGAATGCCTTGTGTCATTTGGTCGTCATTACTCCTAAAGGCACAATACATTTAAAGGTTATTTTGAAGTTACTAATTGCATATAGCAATATATATATGGTGTATTAATTAAATCAAGACATTTATGACATCAAGTTTATGTTTAGGATCATCTTAAGTTTATGTTTATTAATTAAATGTACACATAAGCTTTATGTACAAGTTTACATTAATTTTATTTTATTAAATCTGACTAAGTTACTTCATTTATTCAAACCAAAATGTTTGAATAAATAAAAAACCCTGAACTAATGCAATAAAAATAGATGGAAACTTTACATGAATTAAATTACTTAAAGTAAGTAAACTTTTGGTATAATTATTTTTTTGAGTGTACAGCAGGGAACTCAAAACACAACCCTGGGCTGGAAGAGTTGTTCATCCACTCTCACCACCTGGGGTCCATCTTTAAGGAAGTAGAGGAACTAAATCCACAGTGACGTGTTTAATCCCAGCCCCTCGAGCTTTGTGACCAGCCCGGAGGAAACTATGGTGTTAAACACTAACCTGTAGTCAGTGACCAGCAATCTCACTTACCTTCCTTTCTTTTTCCGGTGGTGTAGATAAGGTGGTGTAGAGGATTTGTACTGTGGTGAAATTATGCCTTTCCACCCAACAGAAAACCAATTTACATTGGAACTCAACAAGCCAACGTGTCAAGTACTTTTTTTTTAGCTCAGACAGGTAGAGACTTAAAGATTACAGGATAGGGCACTCAGCTGTTTATCTAACCCTACATCTAGATAATAAAAAGAAAAACATGCTATGGCGACTTAATACAAGTATTTGGAATAATGGTGCATGCAAGAATGATGCAGTTTTAAGTGGAAGACTAAGGAAGACCTTATAAACATCAACAATCACCACAACACATCACAGGCACCGCTCTACATCCTGTATGCAGGATGTTTCTACCAGATGCTGCAAGATCAGAGTCACCCAGAAAACAGTCTTTTCCCCCTGAAGTGGTTAAAAAAGAGGGTTCAGGTTACAAAAGGCCAGCATTCAGAGGATAAGGAAGAGCTTCTACTCTAAAACCACAAAGATACTGAATGATGACCCTACCTTAGCCTGAACATTGACATTGTTTATTTCTGCCACTGCCGAATGAGAATTAAGATGACAACTGTTCATTTTACTGAGTCACATTCAGTGATTTCATGTAACAAATAAATTTAATTGAATTGAAACGCTCTATTCAAGTTGCAAATTAATTTTTTATTATTTCTACACACACACACACACACTTACTGAACATCGTTAGTGTTTGTTTACGAACCCTGTGAAAGATTCTGGAGGGGTATTCCATGAAGGCAGACAAAGGAAAACGCCTGTCTGATAAGTCTCACAGATTTAGCTGAGAGATTTGGTCCGTTAATGTGGCTTATGTAATTACCCGCTCGGTATCCATGGTAACTTTTTTCGTATTATTGAATGGGCCCTGCTCCAAAGCCAACTGTTAAACTCAATGTTGCTACATGTCAAAGAATCCCAAAATACAGTTCTGTGTAGCAGCCTACCTTTTCATACAGGCATCACTTTTGTCCGGCATTTTACATGTTTTTCTCACAAAGTGACCAAGCATGAGTGAACGTGCTGTATTTAGTTCCAATATAAAAATAAAAAGTTTTTTTAAAAAATCATGTCCTACCACTTTTATTGTCTTAAAAAATCTAAGAGTATTTGACATAGGCCAGTCTTTATCAATCAATTGCCATTTTTGCAATGATCACCTTTGATTTAGAGTTTTTTAGACTATATAATGTGGTGACACCCACATCTCCCATCATGCCTGTTGATGGAATGAGTAGATTGTGATTTGTAGTTAAGTTTGATATTTTAGGTTCCATAACACACATATCACCTTCTGGCGGTGTAAAATGAGTCTGTTCAAAACATGGTGGCTTATGCTGGCTATTTATTTCTGTTTTTGTTAGTTTATAGTTTACACCATTAGTGAGTTGCCTGTTGCACTTCATGACTCCAGCTAAAATGCCTTTATTGGTAGAAGAGAGTCTGCTCTGGATATTAGGAGAAAAAAATCATGCCTATTTAGAAAACACTTCTACTCATCATTGAATGAGACTCCACAATGTGAGCACATAGAAATATAAACTGTGACATGTAGCTCAGCTTCATGTCAAGCCCTGTGAAACATTTATTTCTCATCATTAGCAACATAAGTGCTGTTCAAAACAATTGTTATGTAACTTAATCAAACAAATTTAGTCCCTGATGCTCACTTGCATCGTGTAAAGTTAGGACATGGTAGGAAGCGTTTATGCATTGATGGAATACCCCCAAGCTGCGGAGAGACAACTAAACAAACTAACCTCCTTAGAGCTTGTTACATCATAACAGACCTGTACAAACAAACCTTTTCTGGTCTTTATATTCAGCTGAGGTCAAGTGGTATCTTATGGCCAGCAGCAGAGCAGTGGTTAACAACTTCTTGCATATAGCAGAAACATTTTGCATCAGTATCTTTAAAAAAAAAAAAAGAAGAAGAGAAAGAATGATGTTGAGAATTTGCAGCAGAACTCTGGTAAGTAACATTTCTTCAGTTAATTCTACCTGTTTATGATATCCATTATGTAGCTTAATGACACTATTTGGTAAATCTTCTATTAAGCCGGATTTCCATCTAATTCTTTGTCGACTTCATTGTGTTATTCTTTGTATTCTTCTTCTTGCATAATTGATTGTAATGTGGTACTGCCTTACTGGTCAAGAGGAAACAGGTGTCATTATTGCTAGTTATAACCTATGTGTACATGTATTTGAGAACATCCTTGTATCTCTCATATAAAGGTGGGGATGGTGAAGCCCTATCACTTGGTGAGACCTGTATCAGTGACCCTGGTTGCTAGCAGAAACCTGTCTCATCAGAAGGACCTGCCCAGTCAGCCTGTCCCCCCTCTGCAGCAGACCTGTGACATCTACCTCCAGAACATAGAGACCATATTGGAAGGGGACGAAGTGAAGCGAGCAAAAAAATTGGTGGAAGAGTTTCGTAAAGAAGGAGGGGTCGGAGAAAGACTGCAGAGAAGCCTGGAGAGGAAAGCAGAGAACTCTGAGAACTGGGTGAGTTCAACAACTACACTAACAGCTGTAGACACATCTACTGAGACAATGACTTCCTCACAGATTCTGCAGTTAATTAGCTCATGTTTACGAAATCAGCTCCTAGGACTGACGTTTAGACACATTCTGCCAGTGGAAGAGAGCTTATAGATACACATCTCCACGTTTAGAGAATAAATCAGTTATCCTGACCAAATAATGACACCATTTTTTTCTGCAAGTTTCTTAAACCACAGCTACATATGAAAATGAAGAGAGAGAGGGTGGGGCTGGCCCCTGGCCTCTCACTTTGGCCCCCAAAGACAGGGTGTGGTTGAAGTGGCAGCTGCACCAGCTCAGAGGTGGAGGTGGAGATGGTGGATATTCTGCTGATGTTTCAGCAGAATAAATTTGCTATATAATTAATGTAAATGTCTGATCAAAAGATAGAACAGCAGTTGCAGCCTGTTTTGATTTTACACAAAATCGTCATCAGATGAATGAAAATAAGTCAACAGTTGTTTCTTTGATCAGCTACAAAATAATCACATATGACTAGGGCTGCACCTAATGATTATTTTTTTAGTGATTAATCTATTGATTTTTTTTCGACTAATAGATAAATCTATTGATTTTTTTATTTTTATTGATCTATCTATTGTTTTTTCATTATGCATTTAATACAACAATGAATTTACAAAAAAAAACATTTTAGAAACTTGTCATACACTGCAGGGCATTATTCCCTAACAAAAAATAGCCCAGTCTTTGCTGTTAATCTGTGTTTTACTGTCTGATATAAAGTGTCTCCAAAATAAAATTAATGCAAGAGCTTGTTTCATTAAAGTAAAAGAGACGTAGTGCAATCTACATTTAGCAATACAAAAGCAAAATAAAAAAAACAACATAAAATTCAAGTACTTTTCAGAGGAGTAACAAAGCAGTTGCTCTTCATTACAGTAACACACCTCAAATCTAGGAGTCCAACAAAACATCTTACAGTAAAACTGGTGCAATTTGAATAACACTATAACTTGTCTCTAACAGAAATAATTATAACTAGTACATTCTTTCTGCATAATAATAGTTCAGCCTTAACTGGGCCTTCACACAGCATGCGTCATGAAAACGTGAGCAGTGTTGAACTGCAGTTTTAAAGTACCTCTCTGTCACAGAGATTAGGAAATACAAAGATGGCTGTTTTACTCTAACTTCACTGCTTTCCTTTCAAAACAAAAGCCTCTGTGGACAGAATCCCATCAGTTGCTGATACAATGCATTTTATTTTGAAACATTTACAGGACCAGATTGTTGGCTGTGCAGGAGTTTGTACGACTTAATAAATTAGTGTAATTTTGGCTTTTAAATACAGAAATACAGCACTTATAGCAGAAGGCAGCGATGTTATAACAACGCTGTATCTGTGAACACCACACTCATGAAACATGCTGCTGATCGGCGAGGCTGGCATCTCACGCTCATGACATTTGACATGTGAAACGGGCCTCACATCCTCCTTGAGACGCGTCAACACTTGTTACGTAAATCTATGTATTTACGTAATCGATTACATCGAGGCGTCGCCCTAGCCCTACATATGACCATTCACATTTCTTGCTCTTTATTTCTTTCAAAGATTCAGATTAAGTCAGAGATCTGTATTGTATTATGCAAACTTGGAGGATAGGAGGACTTGATAACTTTTCACTAACTTTTTAATTATAAATTCAAAGTGATTAAATAAAATACTGCCCAATCTGGCAGCACTTCTTCTGTTAAACATTTAAAAGAGCTGCTCAGCGTGTATTTGATGCACCCAGCTGTCATACAGGCATCTCTTTAAGCACAGCTCTGGGACTTACTATTGCTAAAATGTTATCACCAATAACCTCAGGTGTCACCATTTATAACTTTTGCAGCCAGGGGTCTTGTCATTGTGCGTGTTTAGCCTCCTATACTTCATGCAGCCCTGGAGGGCATGGAAAAACAAGGGAAAGAGGATGTTACTGGTTTTGCTTCATCTTAATAGGAACCATCTTTCACTTTGTTTGGTCACCAACTCTTTTTTTTTTTTTTTTTGTTCTGTCACGCTAAGACAATGTCCAGAAGAATTTATGAAGTAAAAGCACCATTAAACAACTTTAGAACTTCAAGGGACTTCATACTTTTATATTTGTATGTATCTCTGTGTTACTTGTAGTCTACAGAAGCTTTTGTGAAGGCAGACTTTCTCATAACGCGGAGGCCGATTGTTGGTCTTTCAAACCCTTCGATTTTCCTTCCCCAAGTGGACTACAGAGGTAAAAAGGGACAAATAAGGTAAACACACACACACACACACACACACACACTCAAATACAACGACACACTGCAGGTTTCCAGTGGATGACCTGGTCCTTCACCTTCCTCGGTCTATTGAACAGGGCTCTTGAGAATTGCCTATTTCTGCAACAATATCAGAACCTCTCTCCCGAAGCTATAATAAATGTCCATCTCACTCTCCAGCTGCACTGGATTCACACTTTAACAGCCACATTCAACTTACACATAGCACAATACTAAACAAACTTGGAGTGACTAACCTCCCCATTTCCTGTAATATTATTCCCAAATATTCACAAACCACCTTGCTTAGGTCTGTACTCAAACCTCTTATTATGACTGATCATGACAGCTTAACAGGTCACTAAATACATGCATCAGCCCTTTAAATACTTCTCAACTCATTTACCAAACAAAAACATTTGCATTTCATTTGCATTTCAGTGGTAATGCATGCCTTATGGATTCATTGTGGAGCTTCCACAGAAAGTATAGTACAGATTGGCCCTTTGTGTGCCAAGTCTCTTTGTCCCTAGTCCAGTCCCATTTGATGTCCAGTTCTACTTCCAGGCACTAGTGGTCCTTTCCAGTTTCCACATCCATCCCTGGATGGAAATAGGTAGAAGGTAGGAAGTAGGGGGTGTTTTTGCCTGCTGAAAACTACCACCAACCCACTGGTCTTTGCCAGTGTTTATCTACAATATAATTCCAACTTATGTTTGAGTGTTTGACTGTCTGTATGACCTGTGATAAAAACTGTGTTATCATCAGCATATTCTTACAAGGTAACTGAGAGTATAGCATTCCAGACGAGGGACAACCCTATCTGATACCTCTCTGAACACTGAATGACTGACTGAGTCCACCACACACCTTCAACAGAACAAAAGAAAATTCTTACCAGAACCAAAAGCCCAAAGTGTCTTAAACAAATAACTATCAAAAGTGTTCTCCTGATCAATATACTGTATAACAGTCCAACATCAAACTCTTGAACTTTAATTGTTGTATTCATTGTGTAACTGTCCCAGATGAACGATGACCGACCTGACAGAAATGTGGCAATATCTTTGGTCGTGGCTCTACAATGGTAGACCAACCACTAAAACTGCAGCATGAAATGACAAACTGATCAGCATGACACCGGTGCTAAATACAAGTAGATGCTAATAAAAACTTACTTCGAGCCCTTGGCGTGCCAAAATTGCCAAAATATTGCCAAAAGTGCCAAAACTCTTTTCTCCAGCCACGACCGCATCCATATTGTCCTCCTCCTCCTCTTCAGACTTTTTTCAACACACATAAATGCCACTATAGCTAGGGCTTGGTTCATGTTTGTTTTCATTTTTCTCTTACCACTACATTGGCGTAGATAGATGACGCATGCTGATGACATATGGCTCTTGCTTACTGATGTTGATGGACGTACGTCGAAGCCTGCAATTCAGGCATTGTCATTGTACAGTCTGCATAAATCTAACCTGATGTTGTACCCAAGTTTATTAGATCCATGTCACACAGTGTAGCTGCACTAAACCTATAAGATTACTATATTAGCCTTGTTTGTTAGAGAAATCAATGATGTCAAATTATTGTAAGACATTTGCTCAAAATCAGTTGAGTTATACTGTTATTTACTGTTTTCTGTAACGTGTTAAAGGCTGTGAAACTAAATCAGGGTTGTTTGGCCTTGAGACTTCAATACATGGGTCTAGCCTCCAGTTTTGACAATTTCTTTATAAAATTGTTGAAATTAAATGAATAACCGTTTTTTCTTTGTTAAGGTTTGCTGCCAAATACATAGCATCTGCAATGGAAATAAAGACAATGGTTGACAAGTGAGTATTGAGCTTAAATATTTTCTTTTCACCAGACACAAAAGATCTTTAGCATCCTAACACTCATCCTTTTTTGTCATGATTTAGAGTTTACACAATTTAATATTAAATACTGTGCAGCTCAAAAATGAACCATAATATCAACTAAAGCTAATCAATATATTTGTTGTTTTCACCTACAAACGCTGAATGGCAGAGGAAGCAGTTAAATTACACATCAACAGATTTTCAACTGCTGCCTGATAGAAATACTATGCTTTTATAGGCTAAATGATGTTGTCTTCAGTCAGAGATATAAATCATTTCTCCAAATAATTTAAATATGGGTTAATTTTAACTAAGTTGTTAAGTTTAACTACAGTCAAAAGTTAAACTTGAAGAAGTACTACCAAGTTCAGACATTTCCTCTCTGTCTTTCAAAGAACACCCTTATCTCTGCATTTTTGGTTGGAAACGTTTTACTTTTTAAATTTTGTACCAAAATCTATAAGTCAAACTAGGGCTGGGCGATTAATTGATTTTATCGAATAAATTAAAGTTTTGCTCTGTCTGCGACAGTGCACGAGAGGCAAACGTGACTGGCTGCCCTTCCTGAAGGAAGCAGCAGCCCAGACCAGTCTGACACAAGTCGCTCTGGATGGTGACCGGCTTGTTGATGTCATAATATCTCAGGACTGGTACAGCTGTTACCATTGACTTGATCTCTTTCATGGCATTGTCATGTTTAGGCAGCCAGTGCCACTGTACGTCCTTGTCCAGTAGCCTCCTGAGCGGCTCACAGACTTCTGACAAACGCGGATAGGTAGTTCAAAAAACCCACGATTTGCTGGACTCCTTTCGCATCCATGACTTTGTCAGGGTCGGCTTTGAGGCATTCGGCCAACAGCACATGGCTGTGAACGCAGACCTCCTTCTCTTGTCATGGTGAAGCACATCAGGCCAAGCCTGTTGCCTGTTTCCCCCGAAAGCAATGACTTCTGGTCCATTTTCCCAATCTCAAAGACCAGTTTGTGTATCCTGCCTCTGACGACACATTGTGTGCTGAACACACCCAAACACAAAGTGCATTTTCCCCCTGTGGGATTACACAAAATGTATCCTATTCAGTCCACCACTTTTTCACCTGTATGCTACGATTTTAGTTTTAGTAGTTTTAGTAAGTGCGGTTAATGTTTAGTCATTGGACACATGCATTTAAATTGATGCATTGACACAAATGACATGGTCAGCGATTTTCTCTCCCTAGCTGCTGCAGCGGTGTTACTTTTCTTTCTAAATATGGGCTCATATTCTCCATAGGCAGCATGAGGACCTCTAGGTCCAATGGGGTATAGTAGCTTGTTTTCTGTTTCTCAGCGGCTGGGGCTCCATTGATGATGGCTTTTTATTGAGGTCATGCATGTGCTGAACTTAAGGTGAACATACTCAGAGTTGATTGAAGTTATTCAGATCAGTTGTTCTGGAACTGAATACTCAGAGTTTCCCATCTTAGAGTAAATCGACTCAGAGTTCAGGGTTAGACTCAGAGTTCGTTGAACCTCCTTTCTGGAGTACCCCCTTGGCTGATCACACAGCTGATCAATAGATCCATCAGAGCAGACTGAGAGCAGCACAGTGACAGACCTCTCATTCATCTGCTCTCTGCTGCTCTCCTTGTTATCAGGGGCGGATTTAGTGATTTGGGAGCCTGGTGCCCCAGCCCAGCTGCCTTGCTTTGATTTCACCCATTCTCTAATTTGGCGTGATGGTGGGCTGTTGGCAGCTGTAGAAGAAGTCATGCTTTTCTCTAAACCTTCAATGTAACTAATAATAGACTACTGCAGGTGATGTAGAAACACTGACAGCCATTGCTCATTCAATTCAGTTTACTATATTAACAGAAGGGAAATTTAGTTTGTCTTAAATTTTTACTGCTAAAATCAAAACCAAAACTTGTTTTGAGTAATGTCTTTGTCATTCATCATTTGTTTTAAAGAAGTTTAAAAAAAATCGATTAAAATCGTAAATCAGGTTTGGTGTGGAAAAAATGGAGATTTTGTTTTTAGGCCATATCGCCCAGCCCTAAGTCAGTCTATTCATCGGAAAAAGAAATGACTAAACATGAAAACTTTGGTTTTTTTGCCAATCTCATGGAAAACAATGATACCCACAACATTTTGTTTTTTATTCAAACTGTGTGAAGAAATATTGTGATTGTAAACTGTAGGCTGGCTGTATCAGTACTATCCTCTAACTGGTGTAGGCATTCTTAATTTATCATATATTCTCATATTATGTAGGTCAAAAGACAAAACTTAAGTCAAAGATAGAGGTAAAACTACATTATTCAAAGTGGTCTTGAACATCCAGTGGATTTGGCAGCCTCTGGGACATCAATTGCACAAATTGCAAATAATTTTGAATGACTGAAATAGTGTTTAATGTTTTTTATGTTTTCCAGTAATACACTACCAGCTGAGCACCTGAAAGGACAGCCGCTGTGTATGAAGCAGTATGAGCAGCTGTTTTCATCCTGCCGTATCCCAGGTCTACAGTTGGACACCATGGAGTACTACACCAACAAACACATCACTGTAGCACACAGCGGTCAGGTGAGGAACATCAAATCACTGTAGTACAAAAATATCAGGTTGTGGTGGTACTGATTTATTGAATTTCAGTTGGTCAGAAAGAGGCACGAGCACTATTATATTTTATAATAATTTATATTGACTTGTAGAAATAATTGTCACAAGAGTTCGGGGGGGGGGGTCTCTAATTTTAATGGTAGGTTTATTTTAAAAGTGAGAGTGAATATTAAAAAATCTATATATCCAGAAAATCACATTATGTAAAAGTCATAAATTCATTTGCATTTGATTGAGTGAAATAAGTATTTGATTGCCGACCAACCAGCAAGAACTCTGGGTTCCACAGACTGGTTATGTGCCCATGAGGAGCACAGATTAGTCCTCTCGCTTTAAGAAAGCACTCCTAATCTCAATTTGTATCTGTATAAAAGACACCTGTCCACAGATTCAATCAATCAATCATATTCCAACCTGTACACCATGGGCAAGACCAAAGAACAGTCTAAGGATGAATATTGTTAACCTGCACAAAGCTGGAATGGGCTATAAAGACCATCAGCAAGCAACTTGGTGAAAAGGAGACAACTTTCGGTGCAATTACTCAAAAATGGAAGAAACACAAAATAACAATCAATCACCCTCGGCAACTGATTGGCAAGAAAAACTGTTGCATGAAAACTCAGACCCCAGATGTAGATGAGCTAGTGTTAAGGGTTTTCTAATAATCCCATCACTGAGGCTTCAGAGTGCAAAAAATCACTTGCAAACAGAACAGCAAGAGACAACAAAGAAGTCCCAAAAGGGACTAGAGATCAGAGTTTCTGGCTGGCATTGTCAGCTAACATAAGGGCTGCCTTTGATTGAGGAAGGATCAGAATGTCCCAGGTGTGCACCAAGCTGCTCTCAGTTCTTATCTGAATTACCCTCTAATCAATTCAGGATAATTGTGACATCCAGCTCAAATTAAAAAAAAGATAAAACAAATGGGATAGATAGTATTTCCATGTCTCCAGGCTCTATACCACAATGTTACCATAAGCAAAGACCACTTCTTCAAAAGAAGTGTTTGCTGAGTCAGCACAGCCCAAAGACCTGTGGAACTTGCATGAGTGTATATAACAAATGTGTTACACATATCAGAGTGACTAAGTACAGGAGGAGAGGTCAAATAGTCTTTGAGATACTGAAATGCTCGCTCACATCCATCTGTCCACTTAAACACAGCTCCTTTCTTTGATAGTGCATTAAGAGGTTTTGCAAGCATGGAAAAGTTAGGGACAAAATGATGGTACCACCCAGCAAAATCCAGGCACCTTTGGAATTTGTCAAGGTTTCTGGGCACAGGATATTTAAAAAATGCTTCTGTCTTTGCTAGATTTGCTTGCACTCCCTCCTGGCGTACTAAATGACCCCAAAATTTAAGATTGGGGAAACAAAAGCGGCATTTCTTACTCAAATGTGTAATGCCAGCCTGCTGCAATCGAACAGTTGCTAAGTGTCCAAAACGTGTGACAAACACAGTGAGCAGCTAGCTTTCAGGGTCCACCTGCCAATAACCATGGTTTAGTTCTTAGGTTGTGAGTCTGCCAGAGATTCCACCATCTCAGAAATGGTTGGTAGAGAATAGGCATCTTCCTCTCTATGTTCATTAACCTAATGGAAATCAACTCAATCCGAGGGGACCTTCTTTTCAATATTACTCCAAGGTTTCTTATGGTTGCTCTGGAGGGCATGTAGCAAAGCTATACCCTTAGATAAACAGTTTCTGAGGACATAACTAGTTGCAGGAGTTCTTCTTTGCAAATTTCTGAATGAATCCAAAAAGTGCTTCAGTGACAGAAATGCAAAAGACTGTAAATTCTGTTCTAATCACATGCCCGTGCAACTTCAACTGACTCATTCAAACATGAAGCAGTTTGACTTTCAGGTCCTTCCCCTTGCCATGATTCAAGGTCTTGGTGAGGGGAAGACACCTGGCAATTAATGATATTTTAAAATTCATGTTTTTTAAATTTAGGGTTCTTCCCAAATTGGCAAATTCAGGCATGTAAACACTCTGAGATGGTGATATGGAGTCTTATTAAAAATAAGTGAAAAAAACCCAATTGCTAACTAGGGGCTATAGTTAGATTTATTCACTTTGCTCATTTTATCAATTACAAGTTTTAATTACAATTAATAATTCTCAGTTAAATGACATAAGTCATTTAATCACAGTCTGAGGCCTTCGGAGGCCTAAGTGTCTTTTAGGGACTTTGCTCAGTTGCTAATCCAGTCTTGCTTCCATGTTTCCTCCCCTTGGCTTCAGTTCTTTAAGCTGGAAGTGTACAACAGTGATGGGAGTCCACTGACAGTGGATCAACTCTGTGTTCAGCTGGAGAGGATCTGCAGCGCCTCACTAGAGAACACCATGGAGCCTGTAGGCATCCTCACCACCCAGCGTCGTGACGTCTGGCACAAAGTCTACAACAACCTCATCAAGGGTGAGAGACACTGCTGTCATACAAGTCAACCTAAAGAGCCGCTGACCAAAAAGTTTACGAGAACATGTGACATAAACTTTTCGTCTACGGTAATGCATGTCTGGTGTAGAGGAAGAAGACATACTTGATCAATCCAAAAAGGGGTATTCATTTTTTTTCTCTCTGAGCCTCACTGATGAACAATACTCTAAGACAGTGACATAAAATGACAGTAGAATGGACAATAGGCTTCTTTCAATAGTCATTTTACTTGTTTAGAAGAAAATGGCAATTGTTGTTATGATTATGTTACCGGTGCCAGACCTAGGGGAAATCTGGACCTGCGGGAAAGGATACACAGGCTAGGAAGCACTGCGTAGCCAATAAAACATTGTCTGTAGATTGACAGAGAGAGGACCAAAATTAGCGTCTTGCTCAGGCCAGTGCTTGTTTATTTCTGACACATCTACATAAAACTCTCAGCCACATCAGCTATTTGAAGGTTGCAAATTTGAGTAAGTTCACGGCACGTTCGTACCAAAACACTAAAAAATATCTAAACAAATTAAATAACAAATGTCAAAACCAAACTGACAATAAGCAACACAAAACATTCTGCCCAAAGAAAAATAAGTACCCATGAATTTAAAATAATCTTACTTATATTCCACATACACAAGAATTAGCTTTACTAAAAATATTAAGATGTACCAAAATAATATAAATCAAAACACACTCACTGTACTGTAATCCTTACATCCAGTCATATCTTAACACATACATTACCGTATGTAATGCACCATTCTACACTAGTTTAATATACACAAAACCTTTCTACCACATACACAGTCTAATCTTAAACTTGTACTTAACCGCATCGCTTAGCATGTGGCACGACCACGCACGATAAGGAGTGACTTGAAAGTGAAACTGGTTTGAAAAGAGCGTCCTTCTTCACCATTTACTTACAACTGGCTGGCTAATACTCTTAACAATCTTTCCAACACATTTTCTGACGTTACCAGACACTAATGTCCATTACTTACACTGACAAAACTACACAGAAATCTAAAGTTCACAGAAAGTTAATATTTAACGTGGTGTAGCTGCCTTCTCCCTAGTGGATCCACAGTAGCACAAGAGCGCCATCTACTGACTAGTTTGTGTATCATAGCATTATCTTGGTGCATTACCTTGATGAAAAGTCTGTACAAGTCTGTATGAACAACGTTAGAATAATTCAATTTTTTACAAAACAATGGAGGCGTCTATTTAGATAAAAACTTAATATGTAGCATTTCCAACCTTCTACAATGACAACATATGTCAGTTGGGCCATTAAGTGCATCACAAGTTCAAGAATGCCATTTTGGCCTTTTCTTACACCTATTTTCTTTAACAGAAAAAATACAACTGACCAACCCAAGATTCTGTCTTTCACCAAACTAAGACTAATGTCATATCAGTAAATTTGCTTTTTTTGAGGAAAAGCCAGCTAAGTCTCACTCCCAACTCAAATAAGATTACTTTGTCAGTGAATATGGCATCAGGGAGCAACAAACAGAAGCACCCTTTGTGGCAGTATAATACACACCGATATTTGCTGTAATACAAAGAGTGAGGTGCAAACTGTTTGGTTTCAGCGGGAATTTTTAGCCAAAATATGATGTTTTTTTTCTAAATATAACCACATGCTTTTGAAACTAAACCTAAGAAAATCAACCTAAGTTGAACATAACTTTGGTATGTTCTGCGCCTTGTGTTGTATTTCTTTTAAATTAAAGTGTATTTTTTTTTTGGCTGATAAAAGCAGAATATCTGCTCTGTAAACCAGTCGGTTTCAAAGCCAATTAAGTCTTGGATGGATGCTTCTTTTTGGGCACTGATCAATTATTGTTGAATATATTATACTAAAAAAAATGCCCTTATCATTTGTTACTGTGAAGCACCGGCTTTACCTTTGTCAGGTCAGGTAATACCATTTGTTCGCCCAAACTTTTTTCTTTTTTAGGAAGGCTCTCAGTTGCAAGTAACAAGTTTTTGTTGGGAAATTATATTTCTCGTTTACCTGTTCAAAGGACATGACCATAGCAATACTTTAACACTGCATAATATGTCCATCCAGCTGCTGTCAATCAAACACAGACACATCCATCCAACTTCTGTCAGTCCAACTCAGACATGCCTGTCCACTTTCTTTCATTTTCTCATTGCTCTATCAGTTTCTAAAATATTATCTTTGAAGCTCTAAATTTAAACATGTGAATTAATCTGGAATCCTAAAGTACTCAGAGTGAGTTTGGAGAGATTATCATGGGACTGGGTATGTCTGGCTTCCAACTCCCTAATTTTAGATTTTACGACTGAGCAGCAAAACTGAGATTGTGTCACCTTTCTTTGAATATAACTCTGCCTCTCTTGAACACAAATTGAACTGCAGGGCCTTGATGAAATGTTAAAAAGTGATTTAATTTCTAAATGGAACCCAAAAAACATTAATTGCAAAACTAAACAATAACCAAACCAAATGTGCTGTTACTTAAAATACAACTGTGGAAAAACAATCTAATACCCAGTGCCAGACATAGCACATTCAGCATCCCAGACAAGCTCCCCCTGAATCAAAGGTTTGACTATTGCTGCTTCCATTCCAGCACCCTATAACACACTTTCCCTGGGAGGCTGAGAAGCTTGATAACCTGATAATTGGGGCACACACTTTGGTCCATTTTTTGAAAAATGAACCAGAGCCTTCAAAATTTCTGCATGAATCTCATCCACAACTAGTACTTTGCCACCAAGAAGCTTTTGACTATATTGATGAAAAGTAGCTTGTCTAATATTTCCCAAAATAACTTTTTGCTTTGTTCTAATACCAGAATTAATTTAACTTTTTACAATACACTTAAAATGTTCAAATTACATACAAATTCAACATTTTGAAAACCTCATGTTTCACACAATGTGTCTGTATGATCACCCAACAAGCTGGAGGTACAAAAGAGCATGGAAATTTTGCAGCTTTGCTACATGAGAAAATACTGTTTTGTGGGGGAAGACAACATACATGGGATCATGCTAAAATATTATTTAAGGAAGAGGCTGAATCAGTTTTATGCATTTGTAGATGATTTTAGTCTTAACATATAAAATGTCCAGCACAGTTTTAAATACAATTCTAAATAACTTGGAATATGTGTATAACATCCGAAGTGTTTCCTGGTAAAGCTGGTTTGAGTAAAAATTGTGAAAGTGTCTGATGATTTGTTTAGCTCTTGTAGTCTGATTCCATAATAACATGATGTTTGCTCTGTGTGCATGTCATTGATGTATTTAGATAAGACCAACAAAGAGTCAGTATTGGCTATCCAAAGCAGCATCTTCACAGTGTGTTTGGATGGAGCGATGCTCCCAGCGTCTGGGGATGAGAGTTGCAAAAGTGCCTGTGCTCATTTTCTGCATGGAGGAGGCAGCCAGTGGAACAGTGCAAATCGCTGGTTTGACAAGGGGATGCAGGTAATATAACACACCCACAAATTATACACAACTGTAACACAAAACACCCTATGTTTTTTCCTGGGGTCTAATATAACTAATCAGAAAAGTCATTGCAGATCTGACATAAAGCAAGAAGCCAACAACAGCCTAAAGACATGTTTTTTGTTGTTGTTGTTGTTTTTAGAGCCCCCCTCCTTCTCTTTCTCTTTCTCTCTCTCTCTTTCTCTCTCTCTCTCTCTCTCTCTTTCTTTCTTTCTCTCAGTTCAATTCAATTACCTTTTTTTGGAATGACATTTCTCGTGTTCCCAAAGCACAATTACAATTAACAAATTAACAGCTGCAATGAAATATAATAGGTTGTAATATATGTTTTGCTTGGTGTGTGTGTGTGTGTGTGCATGTTTATTACATCTGCTGTATAAGTCGTTTAAAATTAATAAGGTTCAATAAAGACACTTTTAACATCAATGGATTTATACAAAATAATTGGCATTAGTTGTAAAAAGAATAAAAGTCTCATGGAGTGCAGAGGAGTACATGAAAAGGCAGAGTGTGAGCTGTTAAGGAGATGTACTCCAGCTGTTATGTGTTATGTGCTTGTGTGTCTATAGACTGCGTGTGTGTGTTTGTGTGTGTGTGTGTGTGTGTGTGTCATAGATATATTTTTTTAAACTAATCAAAAAACATTTATTATGTAGAATAATAATGAAAAGGCAGAGTGTGAGCTGTGAGGAGATGATCTCCAGCTGTTATGTGTTGTTGCGTTGGTTGTCTCTTTGCTCTGACATGCACTGACGTATCGTTTTGCTTCTGTGGCACTGACATTATTTTGTGTCTCTCTCCTTCTCCCTTTCTGAGTGCATGTCTGAATGTGGAGTGAGTTGATGGTGTGAGTGAGTGTATATCTTTGCTCATTTTTTTCTTTGTTTTGAGGTTTTGGGTTGTGTGTTTTAATTTTCTTGTTTGGTTTGTCATTTTTTATTTGTTGTAGTTTAGTATAGTATTTTAGTATAGTTTGGCAGTGGGGTTGGCAACTGTGCCCCATGCCTGTTGTCAGCTGCCATGTGGAGCTGGAGAAGCTGACATGCCAGTATGCAGTGAAAATAATACGTTTAAGTGTTTAATATTCAGTAGAGGACGCCAGTTATGCTGTTGGAGAGGTTGTAGGGTTTGAAAGTATGAAATCTGCCTCTTGCATTTACAGCAATATTGTCATCTGGATGATGTGGTTAAATTGAAAGAATTGTTGAGAAATGGTGTTGTGATCCCTGATACTTTCAGCTGTGTTCTCCCAGGTGGTGAACCCAGCAAAAAGGTAATGATTTTAAATGTACCTCTTTTCATTAAAAATGAAAATTTGGCCAAAGAGCTGTCACTCTACGGGCAGTTAATAACTGCAAGTTGCTAACACTGATGCATGTTGTGTGTCACAGAAGACAGGTCTTCATGATTGTCAAATATAACACGTGAGCTTGCGCCTGACTAGCTAGTTATATTGTTTGGTCAGAAAAAGTAAAGCTGGAACTTTAAGGTCTCTCTCTGAGTGTTATAATGTGTATACAGTGATCTATGATGTATAAAAGGGTTCTGGATTCACTGGAAGAATTTTTCGTTGCATGCAAGACTGTGTGAAGCATTATAAAACTAACATCAACGTATCTTTGGCAAAGCAAACTACCCAATCTTTATACAAAAAGATCACTACAATAACTCACTGAATAGCATTAAATCGCAATTGACAAAATTAAACAGTCTTGTTTGGACTGTGCTGTTGTCCTAATGCTTTATCCAGTTGCTAGGTTCCCACTCTATGAATGGAGGGAAAATCTGCTTGTTGTGATGTAGCAGTAGTCCATTATAATGGACAACTGCTATTGCTACATCATCATAAGCCTGGCTTAGAAAAAGGAGGTTCCACTTCAGTCTTTGTTGTGCTGGTCCATAGGGTACAAGGACAAGGCTGGCCAGTCTTTGTGTCCTTAAAGAGACAACAGTTCAGTGGTAACTCTGCCTTTTTCTCCTCGTTCCTTGAAAAGTTGGTTTGCAGATTTTCTCTGCCTGGTACACTAACTTCTCTGCTTGCTTCAGTTTTTGAAGAGTTCTTGTGGCTTCTGGTTTTCAAGCAGTTTACACTCAGATCAGTGAGCTTTCTGCTAGGAGTATGCAGAAAGATGTAAAATCAGGGTTGGGCGTAGCAGGTTCTCCAGCACCCACAGCCATTCTCTATGGAGGTCCAGGATTATGAGTGAGATAAGGTGCAGAAGCTGATTCCTAAGGAGTACCAGGCAGCCAATCAGCAAGGACAAACAAAATTAAACAGGTTGTGTCTGCAGGTGATAAAGCCAGGGAATGATTAGGTCTTAATCACTGCACTAGTGATGCTTAGTACAACTGGTGTTATTAGGAGTCATGGGGAATGTTCATCTCTATCCACCAACAGTGAAGTTAGCAGTGGCAAGGACTGTAGTGCAAGAGAGAACTGTAACTTCCAAATCAGGGAGACAATAATTTATTTATTTTCAAAGGTGCACTATGATTGACAGTTCCTTTCCACAGAGTTATTTCTTTTTGTATGAGTAATTGTTGATTCAATCTTAGAGGGTATTCTGAAATCATTGTTTAGCTCTATCTACTCACCCTCTAAATCTCCCTGCTTGTCAGAAGACACTTATCATTTTTAATTTCACTGATTACAAAAACTTCAGCAACACTGTCACTCATACAAGAAAAAAACAGACTCATGAGAATTTGGGAAGTGTGGTTTTATATATATATATATAATTTTTTTTTTATTTTTTAGCTACTTATTGGAGAAGACGGGGCATATGGCATAAACTTCTCGAATGCTGTTGCTGATGGTGTAGTCCACATTAACATGTGTGAGCATTTTGAAGCAAGCATGTAAGTAAACCAACAATACATGAATTTCTGTAAATGCAAGTGTTTTGATTTGCTGTTTTTATGATTTAATGTTTAGTAATGAGGCAGAGTGTACAGATAGACATTAAAATCACAACATCCACATCCAGTAGTGCTCAACACCGGAGATCCCCAGGGCTGTGTGCTTAGCCCCCTCCTGTTCACACCATACACCCCTAACTGCATTCCCAGACATCAGGAAAACTCTGTTGAGAAGCATGCCAACAACACTGCCATCACTGGCCGTATTACAAACAACGATGAGAGATTATACCAAGAGCAAATCAACAATCTGCCTAGAGTGGTGCACAGAGAACAACCTACTGCTAAAACCAAGGAGACAAAGTGATAGACTATATCAGTGGAGCTGAGGTGGAGCAAGTGAACAGCTATAGGTTCCTTGGAATAACCATCACTGAGAACTATCTTGGTCATCACATTTCACCACCAAGGTTAAAAAAGCACAGAAAAGGCTCTACTTCCTATGGAAACTTAGGAAGGCTAAATTCTAGAGCAAGATCCTAGTTAACTTCACAGAGGTACAATAGAAAGCATGCTGACTGGAAACATCACAAACTGGCATGGTTCATGCACGGCCCAGGACAGGAAGGCTCTATAGCAGATGATTTAAACTGCCCAGAACATCACTGGTTCCCATCTACAGAGCATCAGTGACCTCGGTGAAGTGAGGTGTCTGCACAGAGCCCAAAGGATACTGAAAGACAGCAGGCACCCCTGCCACTGCTCCAGGTGGTGTCTAATGTTAATAAGACAAAAAAATAAATATCCTAGACAGAGAGAATGATTTTAATCTGAGGACACAGTTGGTGGAGGCCCTGCAAACATACCTGCCAACCATACCGGGTTCTGTTAGTGCCAGGAGACTACTGTTTTTCACTGTCTCGTTTCTGTGTCCTCTGGGCATCACATTTCTCCCGTATTTCTCCAACTTTAGAGTTCCTCAGCCATGTGCACAATCTCCCTGTACACACACAACTGTGTTGCCACTTTCAATCGCAACACTATCACTTACTTAAGTTTGTTGAAGACACAGCTGTGGTGGATCTGATCACAGATAATAATGAAGAGGCCCACAAGGACAGGACCTGACCAAGTCAGGACAATAACCTACTCGTGACTAACAGCAAGACTAAGGGCTGATGGTGACCTTTGGGCATGTGATTGATTGATTGCTTGACTGATTGATTGCTTGACTGATTGATTGATTGATTGATTGATTGATTGATTGATTGATTGATTGATTGATTGATTGACTGATTAATTGATTGATTCATTGATTGGTTGATTGATTGATTAATTGATTCATTGATTCATTGATTCATTGATTCATTGATTGACTGATTGATGTTGTGTGAGGAAACAGGAAAAAGCCAGAGGTGATGGGGACTCCCATGGAGCCTTTACCCGTACCCCAGAAATTACACTTCAACATCACACCTGAGATCAAGAAGGACATTGAGGAGGCCAAGCAGCACATGGACACGTGAGAGCAGCTTTTAGTTGTGACAGTTACATAGATACACAGTAACAAGAGCAAGAGCATGAAGTAATTTAAATTACCACATGTTGTTACATTCATCAGCAACTATTGTCACAGTGAAAATACAAATATTACAATATTATATTAAAATATTATGTTATATATAATTTATACTTTGGCTTGATGCTGTCAAATACTTATGCAGACATTTATGAAACTGCCCAACAAAAGCCTCACTGCCCAGACATATATGCTATCCCCACCACCACAGACTGGCCCAAGAACTGGATCTGAGCTTTACGGAATTTGACCACTTTGGGAAAGATGCCATAAAGACTTTAAAGATGCGCCCTAATGCTTTCTTTCAGATGGCACTACAGCTGGCCCACTACAGGTGAGGTGCTGAAAAGTCAAGTGGAGGTTGACTGTCTTTGTTTGCAGACTTTTTACTCTTTACATTATAAGCCAAGGGGAACTAGAGATTTTCAAAGGTTGCATTAAAAAAAAACTTTGTCATACAGTCAGGCAGCAACAAAGAATCTTGTAAAACTGTGATGAAACTAGGGCATCTGGTGACTCAGTGGATAGAGGCTGCATCCTTGCCGCAGCGGCCACGGGTTCCATTCTAGCCATGGCCCTTTGCTGCATGTCACCCCCCTCTCTCTCTCCCCCTTTCACCCTTGTGCTGTCTTATCGATTAAAGGCAAAAACACTCCAAGAAAAAATATCTTCCAAAAAAAAAAAAAAAAAATGTGATGAAACTGATTCACACAAATTTCAAAAGTTTTCAGGTTGTGTTTAGAATGTGGCCATTAGTGATCAGGAAACAAAATAAGTCACAGACAGTACATTTTGTCATTAACCAGAAACTGGAGTAATAGATACACAAATGCTGTCTGCAGAGTAAAACTGGATAGAGCTCCAGAGCCCTGAAACTTGGTCAACTTCTATGTTGAAAAAACGTCTCTCCTCTCTTTTGTCAGGATGTTCCAGCGGATCTCTACATCACTTGAATCTGTCTCCCAGCGTATGTTCAAACAAGGACGTATAGTTTTGATGAATACAAACTCAGCTGACTCAGCTGCCTTTGTCAAGGCCTTTGATGACCCCAAAATACAGGTAAAAATACAGGAAATCTGCAACTCTTAGACAATGCTGTGTAATGAAAAAAGTGTCTTGACATACTATGATACTGCCTTGGGTTACCTTAGATCATTATATTGCTGCACAGCATTCACACTAAAAACACTAACTACCTAAAAGTTATGAGTAGTAACATTCCTGTCTTTTTCCTGTTTTGCACAGAACCGAGAGAAGGTTGATTTATTGGAGAAAGCTTCAAAGGCTCATGCATGGTACACTGACATGGTGAGTACCATTCACAGCACCACCCTTCACTTCACTTCACTTCAGTGTATATCAAGTTGGATTTTTTTTCAATGTAAGGATGCCTTTCAACAATAATGAAGGTTATATTATAACCTTCGTTCTGTTAATACAGGGAGAGCCCTCTGCTGGACTCTGGATATTCTCTCCTTCAATTACGAGCATGCCCTCTGAAATTTGAATTAAACATAGGCAGGAAATCAGACCACACAGTATGTAAAAGAATACCACGATGCTGTTCATTAGCAAGCAACATCGGAATGACAGTGCCCCAAAGAAGAAGGTCTCTCATTCTAGCTTTGTTCCCCATAACAGGTGTTGTGGATACCCTCAGTATCACAGCATAACCCGTACTGAGAGGCAATATTTACTCATCTTTGCTTTTTTTTTACTTGGTATTCAAGGGAAGGCTGGCAAACTACCTCTGCAAATGCCAAATGTACATTGGTCCCAATGTACCACAACCTACCACACCAGGTTGGTGTGGTAGGGGGCTGCCCTTCTTCCAGTTAATCTTGAAGCCTAATTTGGTTAGGTGCGGGGTGCCAGGGAGTATCCGAATGGCAGTCCATTTTAATTTTGCATTTCATTCAAAGTCGGAGGTCAGAATGTGAATGTAATGAAAAAACATGACAGTGACGAACTGGTGTTTCTGTGGCTAGTCCATGGACAATTGCACCTTCAGCCGGGCTGTCTCCTTGCACATTTGAGAGAAACACAGGAAAAACTATGCATAAGGTAACAGACGTCATCACACATTTTATTTTAAGGCAATTTTATATCAACTCAACTTGTAACATCCATGGATGCTGCTGTTGTTGTGTGATGCCGGACCACTGAGGTTGGGGTACATGGATTTGCCCCAAGTTCACAAGTAGTAACCCTTACTTTGAATGGCGTTCCATTGTACTTTTTCGAGTAGGAAGTCAGAATATCTCGACATCCGAGTTGTCTGGAAAGCAGAATAACTATAGGCTATGCCCTGGAAAGTGACACACAAGAATTTTCTGTGTTTTGGAGCCACCTTGGTGAACCAATCCTCCATTTGAACCAGGTCCAGCAACCACTTGATGATAAAGCATACAGAAAAACTTGTAGCCAATGTATTGGTTAAGGATGCAGGGATCCAAAAAGGGTAAAAAAAAAAAACTCCTGTCTTCTCTTTTAGTCTGTTGCAAGTGGGGATGAGTACCTGTTTTTATAACACGTCCTGGATCACTGCCGAAAGGTAATCTATGTCCTCCTGGAAAGATAGATTTATCTCCTTGATGTCCATTAACAGAGAGGGAAAAGGCAGAACTGTAAAAAAAAAACAGCCCCATGTCAGCTTCCTGTCCATCCATTTTATTAACTCACAGTTGCGTAGCCACTCCCTGGAAAACCTGGTCAGGGGACAAGCGACAAGCTGTGGGGAGGCAACTAAAAAGCTATAATTTCCTGTCTCTGCCCTCCCACCACCAAATCTACCATAAACAAAAAGCTTGCCAATGGGTGGCCAATCTGGAAAACTCTGAGCTGGTGGGGAGGTTCTTGAATGGGTCACCGGCAAAGTGGAAAGTTCTGAGCCATGGTGAGGTGGGGGTTAGATATGTTAGCCAAAGGTGCTGTATCAGCAAACGTGTGCTATTTTTACATCATCACATGGCATCAGTGGCTGAACGGTGGCAGTTTTAAAATAGTCAGGTACGGGCCCAGATCTGAGTGAAAGGTCAATGCTAGAGAGCAAGTTGGGACCAGTTCCAGAGTTTTTCTTTAGCCAGCATGAAGAAAACCTTCAGTTAGATCAACACCAGGTCCAGTCGGGTGATAAAAGACATTTTCAACACCTCCTTGATTCAGGCTGTTGTCTCTATCTGCAACACCATCACATCTGTGCCAAAGAAGTCATCTCCAACCTGCCCTTCCACCCTGGACACTGAGTTTGCATATTGCACTAACTGGTTCACCGATGATGCAGTCTCCTCTGCCTTCTCTGTAATCGGGCACTATTGCAGTGAGTATGGGTACCACCCAAAGGTGCGTGCTCAGTCCCTTGATGTTCACCCTGCTGACCCATGACTGTACCAACTTACAGAACCAACCATTTTGTCACATTTGCTGATGACATGATTGTGGTGGCTGTGTTTCCTCACACCACTTCTCCCTATTCCTTCTGTTGGTCTGTCATCTCGTGCATGACATGTTCGACAAAGCAGGCTGCACCCCTTGGTGGCTCCGATATGCACCTAACTCTTTCTTTGTTTATGACACATTTGCAGGTTGACCGAAAGCACTTGTCCATTGTAATGTTCACCTCCTTATATGATGGGATGTATGTTAACTGATGACTGTCTGGAGTGTGCCGTCACTTTACAACTGTTTGGCATTCTTGAACTTGCACACATGCCAATGATCACATGAGTTTTGGTGATGAACAGAACAGAGCTAACAGAAACTTCAAAACTCCATTACACTACATGTGGTGTTTGATGTTATGAACAAATTGAAATACTCTTTTTTTTCACAGGCATTTAAAGGCCAGTCTATACACAACCACCTGTTGGGTTTGCAGTGGCAGGCTGTTGAGGAAAAAATCCCCATGCCTGGTATCTTTAAAGATGCCTCCTTCCATAAAGTCTTTGACTACAAACTGGCTGCAAGTTCTGTAAGTATTGATACTGTGACAAAAAATAAATAAATACAACAGTACTGCAACAAAATTAGCCAGGCCCATTGCTTTGTAATCTGCAAAAAAAAAAAAAAGTTAAATATTACCATAAATGTCTTAGTGTTCTCCAGTAGATTATTCTACCAGCCCTTTGCCCAAAACAGCAGGTGGAGATGCCCACATAGTCTATGTGCCTAAGACCTACCACTTTTTGCATGTTGTTGGATTGCTCAGTTAAAATAGGGCTCTTAAAATGAGAGATCACAGAAAAAGTCAGGGCCAAGTGGTTGTCCTCTTAACTTTACTGCTGCACAGTCCCTGCTCTTACCAGGAAGGCTCAATTCATTGTTTTGCACATTGCAATGACATTAATAAAAACACCATGCTAGTATTTTGAGATCCACCCATTTTGGAGGCCATTCTTTGAAAAGGTGACTTATACAATGACAATAGAATTTGTTGATACGTGTTTGCTATGTTTGACAGTTTAACTGTCTGACAGCTAAGTTGATAGCCAGGTTTAATGCATTATTGGCAGAGAGGGGTGATAAGGAAGTAAGAGTGGGAGATGAAGAGAGGATATAGAACAGGTATAGTGTTATCAGGTGCAGGAGCATAGGGACAGTTTGAGTGGAAGAGAGGTGTTTGGGAGTTTGACTACTTAATATCTTACTCTCTCCCTCCTTCTCAGAGACATGGAGAGGCATAAAGCAGAAGATTAGTGGTAGTTGTTTTTGGTAAATATCAGGCCAAGCTGGCTTTCCCCTGTATGAGTAGAAGAGCAGGAAGGAAGCTAGAGAGCAAAGAAGATAGGAAAGGTAATAAGTCAGATGTTTACTTCTCTAACTGGATGTTGAAGACACGGAGAAGTACAAGCAGAGGGCCTTGCCATAGTACAACTCTCATTCTTAAAAGAATTCCCAGAGAGGACCTGATGGGCAGTGGAGCACAACAATGTGTCTTTCACCTGATGAGTAACAGATATGACATGACATTTGAAAGTAGGGGTCAAATGTGGAAGCAGGTGGAGAGAAAATCTGCATTTGGTGGAGATTAGATAACAAGTGCCATCCCCTCTGCGGAGGAGTCTGGGTGTGTGGGTGGAAGAGTAGGCTGAGGACAGGGTTGCAGTGGTGGAGGTGTTCCCTGGTGTGATCTAAGATTACAAGAAGGCATAGACAGAGATGAACTCAGTGTGATTGGAAATTCTACAGACTCCATGTGACAAGGTGTTGTATGTTTGTAAAGCAGGTGGGGTGGAAAAGTTTGGAAAGGTTACAGTAATGCGTGAGTTACGGGAATGAAAAGTCTACACATGTCGGACAAGGAAAAGCAGGTTTTTGGACAACGTGAAAAGATGATGTCAACCCAACATCTCACTTGTTCTCCCACCAAGGACTCTTACAAAAGACTCCGACTTGGTATGCGTCAGTTTTTGTATTATGAGGCTGATGCTTCAAACAAGAAGTGACTCTTAAATGCAAGTGTCGATAGCTCAAAAGGCTACAGTGGTGCTAACCACACAACCCTTAATTTGGAGTACAATTGCCCAGATGGTTTTGACCTGGCAATAGAAACTCTTTTGCAATCAGATTAAAGTCTACTAGTACCAAAGGTACAACACACAGGTAGTTTGAACAGACTTGAGCAGCTCTCTCCACCTCTCCTCCCCTCTCTCTTTCTCTTTCCTTTTTGCCATGATTGTATTTCATTTGTTATTCACGACATCTATTGCTTGTCTGTCCATCCTGGAAGAGGGATCCTTCATCATCCTCTACCGCTCCTCCTGAGGTTTCTTCCTTTTTTCCCCCCGTTACAGGGGTTCTTTTTCGGTAGTTTTTCCTTGGGTGATGTGAGGGTCTAAGGGCAGAGGGATGTCGTAAACTGTACAGCCCACTGAGGCAAACCATGTTTTGTGATAATGGGCTCTATCAATAAAATTGACTTGACTTGACTTGACTTGACTTGACTCTTCTGCCTCTCAAACTTAACCTTTATCTCTTGCAGGGTCTTGACCTGGTTGGTATGTGAATAGTGAACATTGTACATAGTTTGGTATTTGTTTCTTTGTGAAGTTATAGGTAAACTAAAAAGTGTGGCCCTGTATGCTGATTTATCTTAAAGAAATATCCTCTAACCCTGACAGATCAGGGATCAATCCACATACATATGGAATATGTCTTGGAAAATGTTGCTGAAAATACTTGCTAAGCCCCCAAAATAAGATTCCCCATATATTTCATAGAAAAACAACATAAAACTCAACAACATTAACAACTGCATTTTCTCATCTGTCCCTGTTCACCAGGTATTTAACAAGTCTGGATGTGTGCCGTGTTTTGGCCCTGAAGAACACGGACAATTCGATGTGCTCTACAGTATGAAGACAGATAACATTGAGTTGACGGTGGCCTCTCTTAAATCTTCCAAAAACCACAAAGAAAAAAATTCAACACATTTTGCCCAAGCTTTGGAGGGTGCACTGTTGGACATGAGGACCCTGGTGGAACAAACTAAAACAAGCTAATCCAGACTTAAAGAGATATTGAATATGGAAAAATTGACCATTACAGTTAGATAGGACTGACACCATTCTCATATCTGTCCTTTAAATGAAAAGATGCAACAAAATAACAAAATAAAAAAATAAACAAAAAATAATTACAAATTAACTTTTTTTCACAGCTGTTTTTATTTTTGAAAGTAAAACACGTACAGCATTAACAGATGTTTACACATCGCTATATTTTTCCTTTCACTGTAACTTTAACAGCACAACTCAAGAAGTAGTAAAAGAGAAATGAATCAGTCAGTCAGTCATTTTCTGTAACCGCTTGTCCTCGTAAGCGTCCCGGGGGTGGGGGGAGGCTGGGGCCAATCCCATCTGTCATTGGGCGGAAGGCGGGGTACACCCTGGACAGGTCGCCAGACTATCGCAGGGCCGACACATATAGACAGACAACCATACACACTCACAGTCACACCTAAGGGCAATTTAGAGTCACCAATCAACCTGAGCTGCATGTCTTTGGACTGTGGGAGGAAGCCGGAGACCCCGGAGAGAACCCACGCAGACACGGGGAGAACATGCAAACTCCACACAGAAGGGCCCCCGCCTGGACCGAACCCCGTTCTAACCGGGATTTGAACCTGGGACCCTCTTGCTGTGAGGCAACAGCGCTAACCTTAAAGAAATTAATCACAAATGAATCGCCCAGAAATGAATCACAAAGACAAAAAAAACAAACAAGCCAAAAGCAAAAAACAAAATGTAAGAAGAATAAGTGCTATGAGATACGACTACAAACAGGGTTTTTTTTGGACGACATACTGTATTATGACAGTTTTATGCATTTTTGAACAACATACTATACTATGACATTTTCATGCATTTTTGAAACACATGCTATACTATGAAATTTTTAAGCATTTTTGAACGGCATACTATAGTATGACATTTTTATTCATTTTTGGACGACATATGATACTACGATATTTTTATGCATTTTTGGACAGCAAATTATGCTATGACATTTTTATGCATTTTTGGAAGATTTACTGTACTATGATATATTTATGCATTTTTGTTAAACATTCTATATTATGACATTTTTATGCATTTTTAAATCACATGCTAAACCATGGCATTTTTCTGCATTTTTGGACGACATACCGTTCTATGACATTTTTATGCATTTTTGAATGACATACTATACTATGACATTTTTATGCATTTTTGGATGAAATACTATACTATGAATTTTTGTGCATTTTTGAACGACATATTACACAATGACATTTACATGCATTACTGAACGACATAGCATACTATGACATTTTTATGCTTTTTTGGACAATGAACCATACTATAACATTTTTATGCATTTTTAAATGACATACTATACCATGACCTTTGTATGCATTTTGAAGGACATACGTTAGTTTGACATTTTTATGCAGTTTTGGACGACATACTATACTATGATTTTTTTATGCATTTTTGAACGATATACTGTAGTATGCCATTTTTATCCTTTTTTGGATGACATACCATACTATGACACTGTTATGCTTTTTTGCACGACGTACCATACTATGACATTTTCATGGATTTTGAACGACATATGTTACATTGACATTTTTTATACTTTTTTGGACAACATACTATTCTATGACATTTTCATGCATTTTTGGATGACATACGTTATGATGACATTATCATGCATTTTTGAACTACAAACATTACTTTAATATTTGTATGTTTTTTGAGGGTTTTTTTGGACAACTTAGTACGCTATGAAATTTTTATGCATTTTCTGTAGTCACATAATACTATGACATTCTTATGCATTTGTTAAGGACATACGTAAGTTAAATTTTTATGCAGTCTTGGACAACATACTATATTATGACATTTTCATGCCTTATTGAATACCATACGATACTGTGACATTTTTTTGTATTATTGAACGACATATTTACTTTGTCGTTTTTATTTATTTTATTTTTTTTGGACGACATGCTATACTATGACATGTTTATGCGTTTTGAAGAACATACTATAGTATGACATTTGTATTCATTTTGGGACTACAAACTATACTGTGACGTATTTATACATTTTTTAAGGACATACTATACTATGACATTTTTATGCATTTTTGGAAAACGTACAATACTATGACATTATCATGCATTTTTGAAGGACATTTTTATGCAATTTTGGACGATGTATTATATTATGACATTTTCATGCATGATTGAACGACATACTATACAATTAAATTTTCATGTATTTTTATGACATTTTTATGCTTTTTTTGGACGACATATACTATGACATTTTTTTTACGAACAGCATACCATTCTATGACATTTTAATGTTTTTTGAACAACATACTATACTATGACACTTTTATGCAATTTTGGATAACATACTATATTATGACATTTTCATGCATTACTAAACAACATACTATACTACAACATTTTATGTATTCTTGGACAAATTACTATTCTATGACATTTTTATGCATATTTGGACAACATACATTACTATGACATTATAATGCATTTTTGGACGATAAATTATACTATGACATTTTCATGCATTTTTGGAGGATATACTATACTTGCATTTTTGAAGCACATACTATACTATGAAACTTTTGCGCATTTTTGAACAACATACAACAGTATGACATTTGTATTCATTGTTGGACGGCTTACTATACCATGACATTTTTATGCAGTTTTGCACGACATATGATACTATGACTTTTTAATGCATTTTTCAAGCACATACTAAACCATGACATTTTTATGCATTTTTGGACGACACACTATAGTATAACGTTTGTATTCATTTTTACCATGATGTTCTTATGTATTTTTGGAAGACATACTATACTATTAATTTTTGTGCATTTTTGAACAATATATTATACTGTGACATTTTCATATATTACTGAATGACATAATATACTATGACATTTTTATAATATTACTGTGACATTTTTAGAGGAAATACTACTACTACATACTATGAAATTTTAATCCTTTTTAGACAATGAACCATACTATGACATTTTTATGCATTGTTGTAAAACATACAATACTATGACATTATCATGCATTTTTTGGACATACTATTATATGACATTTTCATGCATTTTCAGATTACATATGTTACTATGACATGTTTATGGCATATTATACTATGACATGTTTGTGTCTTTATGGACAACATACTCTACTATGACATTATCATGCACTTTAGTAGTGCAGTGACATAGTGTGACATTTGTACTCATTTTTGGACGACATACGATACTATGACATTTTTATGCATTTTTTTTACGACATACTATACTATGACATTTTTATGCTCTTTTGGATGACATACTATAGAATGACATATAATGCTTTTTTTGGATGTATGTCATCCAAAAAAAGCACCACACTATTACACTTTTATGCAATTTTGGACAACATACTATATCATGACATTTTCATGCATTACTAAACAACATACTATACTGTGACATTTTTTTGGTTTTTGGATGACATACCATACTATGACATTTGTATTCATTTTTGGACAACTTACTATAGTATGAAATTTTTATGCATTTCTGAATGACATACTTTACTGTAACATTTTTATTCTTTTTCGGACAACATACTATAGTATAATATTTGTATTCATGTTTTTACGACATACTTTACTATGTCGCTTTTATGTATTTTTGGACAACATACTATACTATGCATTTTTATGCATATTTGGACAACATATTATACTATGACATTTTCATGCATTATTAAATGACAAAGTATACCATGACATTTTTAAGCTTTTTTGGACAACCTATGCTATTAAATGCTATTTTGGACAATGTACCATACAATGACAATTTCTGCATTTCTGAATGACTTATTATCATGCATTTTTGAACGACATACTATAGTATGACATTTTTATGTACTTCTGAACGACATACTTTACTGAGACATTTTCATGCGTTTCTGAACAACATACTTTACTATGACATTTTTATGCTTTTTTGGATGATATACTCTACTATGGCATTTTTCTGCATTTTTGGACGACATGGTATACTATGACATTTTTATGTCTTTTTGGACAATATATGATACTTTGTCTTTTTTACTTTTTTTGGAGGACATATTATGGGGCCTTGGTTGCGCAGATGCTGTAATCCTGTTCCACGCGACCTACTGCCATTATTTTGCATCATGCCTACACTATCAATATACACATGGGACTCTTATCAACACCTACGATAGTTGCACTTGACATCACATGCTATGATAGACAGCATTTAGTAATTTTACTTCTATCACTATTGTTATATATGTTGTTGTTACCATTAGTGCTGTGCATCTCTGCCCCTCTCTCTTTCCCTTTCTTTCTCTTGTCTCTCTTTCTCTTCTTTCATTTCTGTTATTTAACTTTGACTTTTTATTACTTTTTGAACAAAATACTTGCCTTTGATGTTTTTATTACTTTTTGAAAAACATACTATACTATGATTGTTGAATGACTTTTTTAAAACCATATTTGATACTATGGCATTTTAATGCTTTCTCATTCTGATTCTCAGTTTAAGGACGTACTACTGTACGATGTTCTCCTAAGTTTTTTTTAACAACATACTATGATATTTTTACGAGTTTCTGAATGACATACTGCACAATGACCTTTTTATGATTTTTTTGGACAATATTCTACACAAATGACATGCTATACTTCACAGCATTCAGCACAATCTCATCCAAGAAGCTTCACACTCTGGGCATCAAGATGTAATGCCCAGATACATAGTCATTGTCACGGTCATAGTCACAGTATAGTCATGTCAAAGCATAGTATTTCTTCTTATGTGATGAAACAAAAATTCATAGTACAGTATCTCATAAAAATGTGATATAACAGTCAATAGATAGTGTGCCATAGAATGTGATCAATAAAGGCATATCAAAGTATGTCATAAAAATATGATGAAAAAGTGATTGTCAACACATTTTTATGGCATGCTATACAAAGTCATAATATAGAATATCCTTAAAAAATGAAGAGGTCATACTAAAGCATCTCATAATCAATGTGATAAAAACATAGTTTAGTATGTCAATAAAAATGAGATAAAGCAGTCATAATATAGCAGTAAAAATGTGATCAAACAAGAAAAAACATGATGAAAAAATGGAATAAAAAAGTCATAGTTTGGTATGTCTTAAAATGTTGACACAAATGTATATATATAAACACACACACACACACATATATATGAGATGATAAAAATGTGTTTATCATAAAAATTAAAATGGCATGGTAGCGCCACCTTTTGACCAATTTTAAAACATACAAGTGGTTCTGTGTTACATTTTAACATATTGTGCATGTTTTGTTTATGATTACAGAAAAAAAAATTGATTAGTCCGATTTGTGTTGTGCAATGTCCATTTTTTTGTATTTTTTTCGCCCTCTTTGGGTAGATTTCAATAAAACCTTCAGGGTATGTTTCTGGTACCACTTTCAACATCCTGCAAGTTTTATGATGAACGGTCATGGATTTAGATGTTTTTATCAATGCTGAGACACGCCCCCTCTGTAGTTCATATTAATATCTTCAAAACGCAATGAGATATATATAAGCAAGCGTTTGATAACTTTTCATAAGCTTGTGCCAATGATCATCCACAGAAGATGTAGTATGAATTGGACGTATAGAAGATGTGTTGTAAAATGTGTTTTTCAAAAAGTGGCAGAAAATTTTATCATGCAACCGAAATAGTTCTTGTTTTTGTAAAGCACATTGAGCTGCACATGTGCTGAATTTCAAGTCAACTAGACTTAAGGTGCAAGCAGCGTGGCCTTTACAAAATTTTAGGGCCCCCATCTGGCCAACTGGTATCATATCGCACCACATTTGCACATAACTTCCAATCATTGCTGCTGTGCAACATGAGCTCAATGTAACATCTGCCTTTAATATATTTCTAAAACAGTCTAAATGAAATATGACAATATAGCGATAGCACCATCTCACGAATGAGCATTATGGCTCTTTCACCATGGAGAATGTTTGCATATTTTAAGAGTAACCACAGCATCACAAAGCAAAATTCAATTCAAAGTTTATTTGCTGTTGTATGACATTACTGGCTTAAGACATACTGTTCACTGAGGGGACAGCGCCCACCTTTGTCACAGAGGCTGAGAATAAAAACTTGGTTCCTTAGTCATAATGTGGGACAGATAGAAAATTAATTTAACAACTTCTTCACATTAGTGATGCATAAAAACATCTAGCTGGTGTGTCTTTGACGAATAAAATATAGTGTTTTAACACAGTCTTCCTCTGACAAAAATATATCAAATAGTCCTTTCCCCTCTGTTGTTAAAAAATATTTACAAAAAAAGTCAAATTAAACAAAGGGAGGAGGGTGAATGTCTAAAAATATGCAAGAACAGACAGCTTCAGGGACATGATGAGGTGGTCCACTAATCTGAAGATCAGTGGTTTGATCCCCTCCAATCGAGGTACCGAACTTCAAATTGTCCAAATGGCTGTTCAATCTGTGTGTCAACGTCTACAATGAAGCAGCTAGCCTCCAATATGGGAATTCACAGTTGTGCGCCAATAAATATGATAATACTGACAAATGTGAAATATAACAGACTTGATGTTAACTGTAATGGATTACCTGATGAAACAAAGTTTTAAGTCTCTGAATTGTGATGAGAATAGAGTTCACAAAGAAAAGTAAAATCCACTTCAAATGTAGGGAACCAAAGTATGGTTCGTTTTCAATTTGCATTTGGCTGTTGTGAAGTCACTCTTCATTATGACTTTAACCCTGTCTCTTCATTACGACTTCAAATTCCAAATATGTAACTACAAAAATTCTTAATAGTTTTTTCCTCCTTTTTTTTACTTCTTTTAGACATTTCCCCCAAGCTTTTCTTAGATTCATTTTCTAAATCTATTCATTTCTTGCACTTTGTGGAACATTTCTTACCAAGTTACTCATTGCCTTTTTCCCCCATATTTTGGGAAAAAAAATCACACCAATTTACTCAGGGTTCAAGGGTTTAAATACTTGTGAAAGGTGTCTGAAAGCAGCACTAGAAAAGCAACAATAAAACAGCATTGACAATCCCTTTTTTCACTGCTACCAGTTTGTTTTTATGTGAGTGTAAAAGTTCATTCTTTACCTTGGAAATATTATTCTAGCAATATAATAATGAACACCCACTTTACCTCAAGGTCAGTTTACTGTTTTTCCCCCGGCACGGCGATGAAAAATAGGATTGAAAGCTGTAAAAAAACTGGTTAATTGACCTTGAACTAAGATTATTCTGTAACTGGCTCTGTGACCTAAATCCTGTTTCCCCATTATCTCAACGGGTACAGTTACACGTGCACCAGTATTCTTGAATATTATTTCCAAATATGACAACATTCTGAATTTGATAAGAGTCACATATACAGCATATTCAATTTTAATATTCCGCATCAGGCTATTTTCCAAATTTTCGCATTTTTCGATTAAGACGTGGGATATGCCAGTATTATTCGGCCAATTTGGAATATTCGTCTCGACTGGGATTTCAACCTCAGCTTGCAACACACGCCCACTCCTCTGTTTACGGTCGGTGCTGTGAGTTGTCATGAATACGTTGCACACAAACCAAATCGCCTACAGTTTGCAAAGCTGTGGGGTGGAGATGCGTACAAAAGAAATTCCTCATTCCTGGTCGGAAGGAGAAACACACCTATTTTAAAACTTTCTGCAAGACTTGGAAATCAAACAGGTTTTTGGACATGTAACAGCGCCAACCTTTTCATGAGGATGGAGGAAGGAAAGAGAGAGTCCATAAAGTCGGTAGGAAACTGTAAAAAAAAAAAAAAACTATTTTGATGCCAAGAAGCGAACTGAATGATGACACTGACAGCTCCAACTATTCTACTTTCCATATTTTGACATGATAAATAACATGTTAGGACACATTTATCGGAGTATGCACAGCTGCATGTGGCAGTGGCAGTATTAGTGGAATATTCATTTTCATAAGACATGTTTACAGCTTATTAGGAATATTGTCTTTTTTGGAATAAGGGCAAAAAAACACTATTTTATGCATATACTCAATCACCAATTCAAACAAATAGTTTCACTATTGACTTGTATTTTGTGTGCTGACCAGATAAAGCTCCTCAGTTTAGCACTCCAAATTTCAACCTTAAGGCATCTGAACACAAGCTTCAACATTCACATTCACGTATAGATGAATCATCCATGAACTAAGAACTTTGTCTGTTTTCTGGCGCAAAAGGCTGGTGAAACAGAGATATTAAAGAAATGGTGAAGGCAGCATGACAAGTTGAACCAAACTGATTAACATTATTGATAATGATGGGAAAACAGGTTTCAGGTTTAAAATGGTGTTTTAACATAAAACGCTTTCACTTTGAAAA